>NW_024719835.1:0-7342 GCF_018991925.1 Homarus americanus | reverse complement strand
AGTCAAAATATTGTGCCTCTTTATGTCTAAACTTGAGATTAGCAAACAAAAATGAATTGAAATAACCCTCACCTACATCAATTATACCTTAAAGTTTCAAATATCAGTATTTCAACAAATTAATGAGACTTGATTAGAATTATTCACTTGATATTAACTAATCTCATGTAAGCATATGGATTATGGAGTATTTTATGGTTCTATAGCTTGTGTACAATATGCATGTCAGAACATGAACATGAACAGGCTCTCCGTGTGGGACAGTTTAATTATTGTTTTTACTTGTACCAAGCGTGAGGATAAGGCGCCCGGCTCACTCTCCTTCTAGATATCATAGACGGTGGTTTGCTCTCATTGCACTTGCACCTACTCTACCAGACGAATTCTACATTTTAATTATTGTAAGTAGGGCATATTGATTGTCGCAGTTACTTATATCATTGTATAAAACATTATGTTCTAAGAAATTATTATGTTATTTTTGTTACAGCATTTTTGATAAACAAATTGATATTTTTTGAAACAACAATTGAATTATGAAACATTGAAATATTTTTCTATTTGTCAGATAGTGTGAAGATGTCAAATTGAAGACAAGAAGTCAGTTGTCAACCCACTTGAGCCTGCTAGTTGGTAAAGTGAAGGAGCTTCCTGTATCAGAACTTCCAACAGTGAGAGACATGCTAAGATTAGGGTTACTCCTTCGAGAAAAAAATGCAAAGGACAGAAGGAACTATACAGATAAAGAACTCATAAATGACATGATAGTCCCTCTTCTGCATCAATGGACAAAAGCTAATGCACTATTCAAACCACCTGTGATTAATCAGTGTCGAACTATTGAGCTAAAACTAACGAAATTATGGCACAAAGCAGTTGAAACATCACCTGGTAAAGGAAACTTGGCCAGGAAAAATGAATTTTTGCACACACTTGATACTCTGTTTGACATTTTGACCTGCAAGTGCTCCATACAATTATGTTCTGAATCCAACTGTTCTCACTCAGGTAAGAGAGAAAATAATTCCCACATTGATTGTGGTTGTCCTCGTGAAAAGAAGATCCCTGTTTTAGAGCTTGAAATTATAAAGGCACAGAGGACAAAGGCAGAAGGCCAAGGAAGTATGCAAATGGGTTCAATAGATTATTCAGAAACAAAGAAGCAGATTGCTAATGCCAAGAAGAGAGAACAAATCCGAGAGAGGGAACAAAAGAAGAAAATGAAGAGTGAAGAAGCCATCCAAAGAGAGGAAGAGCTGTGTCAAGATGTTTATCACTTCTTTGATAGTTCTTCTGATGAACAGGAAACAACATCAGATGATAGTTCCAAAGAGCCATCTGAACCTTTACCAAAGAAAATGAAATACAACACAAGAAATATTTCAAACATTGCTTTAGCTAGTATTCGCCACCATGCTGGACTTCGTGAGGCTGCAGAAATTGCAACTGCCGCTTGGATAGATGCAGGCCTCATCAGCCGAGAGGATGTATCTTTGGTGACAGATCATAATAAAATTAGAAGAGCACAAGAAAAAATAATGAAGGAAATATCTGATCAGCATGAAAAAGATTTAAGCGAGGGAGGGCTCTCCTGTCTTTTGTTTGATGGAAGAATAGATGACACAAAAGTTTTGCTAGAAGTAGAGGGAGTGAATAGAAAGTTTCCAGGTCTCATCAAAGAAGAACACTACTCTGTCTGTTCTGAGCCTGGTGGTCGGTTTTTGTTTCACTTTGCTCCCGAAACTGAAGTAGAAGGGAAGAAACATGCAGAGGTCATTGCTGATCATATTTTATGTTGGGTTCAGGAGAGAGGACTTGGCAGTTCACTGCAGGCTGTTGGTGGAGATTCAACTGCAGTGAACACCGGATGGCAGGGGGGTGTAATGACGCATTTAGAGAAAAAACTAGGAAGAAGACTTGCTTGGATTGTATGTGATTTACATACAGGCGAGCTACCTCTTCGTCATCTCATCCAGGAACTTGATGGTCCTACAAAGAGCAACAACAAGTGGTCAGGTCCCCTTGGCATCATGCTGGATGAAGCAACACAACTAGAAATAAATACAACCTTTCCAAAGGTCGAAGTTGGCCCTCCCCTTCTGGCGTTGTCTGAAGGAGTCATCAAAGATCTCAGCACAGATCAATCCTATGCTTATCGTATTGCCCAAGCAATAAGATCAGGAGAAGTGCCTCAGTCATTGGCTCTCTTGGAGATTGGACCTGTCAGTCACAGCCGTTGGTTAACTACAGCTCTTCGTTTCTGCAGGATTTGGATTTCCAAACACGAATTGAAGGGCAAAGTGCTGAAGAATTTGAGGTTAATTGTTGAAATTATTATTGGAGTTTATCTTCCCCAGTGGTTTAGTGTGAAACTAAATCCTATGTGGGTGGATGGGCCCAATCACCTTTTGTTTCAATTGCAGCTAGTAAGAACACAGAGGAAGGTAGTGAGGGACATCGTGTTACCTGTGGCAAGAAGGTCCGCTTGGTATGCTCGATCAGAAGCAGTTTTGCAAGCAATGCTTTGCAGTCAATGTACCAATCTCCGAACCGAGGCTGTAGAAGTCATTCTAAAGATTAAAGGAACGCTAATAGATGACGACCAGTTGGGAGACTGTTCGTTTCATTCAAGAAAAGTTCCCCCAATAAACGTCAATGCCACCAAATTGTCAGAATTGGTTGACTTGAGCTTGGAAGTCTTAGAGCCACCATTGACAACAAGTCTAACTAGCCAAGAATTGAGAAACCTTAAAGAGACTCCAATGCAGGTGCCGAAGTGGCCTTCCCACACTCAAAGTGTGGAGAGATGTGTGAAAATGGTCACAGAAGCAGTGGGCCATGTTTACAGCCACGAGAGGCGAGAAGGTTACATCAAAGCACAAATAGCAAGCAGACTACTGATGACAAGAAACCAAAGCAAAGAGAGTATGAAGGCATTGGTTACTTTCAAATAGACTACGGATAATAAAATATAATAATTTGAACTTGAAACAGTAACATGTGTGCAAACGCTGGTTATGTTATAAATTCACAAATATGTACATTTAAAAATCCATTTGATGTAGGTAGGACTTATTATAAAAAAAAAATTTATGCCAGAATATTGTTTTGCATGCTTAAAGACTACAATAAATTGCTACCAAATTACTCGATTTTCAATTTAGCCAGTTCACCCCCTAAATTGACACACCCTAGTCCCCAGCCTCCCCCAATAGCCACACCTTCGCCACCATTTCATTACCTTAAAATTAAATATCCAAATACAAAAGTAGCTACCCTAGCTGTGTTGAGTTAGTTGAGCCGCAGATCTATGAGGCATTCAGTGACTGTTGCCTCATAGTCAATATCTGCAACTGTTGTCGGGTTTGGGGCCGATGCTCTCGTTCCCCTGAGGCAGAGCAAAGCAGACCTAAGGAAAGAGAAGTACAGTCGACATCTCATTCAGGCTGTAACATAATTTCTGGGCTGTTGCTTTTGTTCGGATAGCACCTCTGCGAGTCTGGCGTAGAAGCACCTTGCACTTGGTCCCATCCCACAAGAGGTTGTGAACACCAGAGGAGTGAAGCTGCCTTGATCAACGTTCTGAATTCTCTCCCCGTATACCCATATCTTGTCGTTCTCGTTCCTCCTCTGTGCAGCATCGAGAGCTAAGTTACGGTGACATGCGGCCATGGGATCAAAAATCCTGATGTTGAAGAAGGCTCGCTGTCCCCGCGTCCGGAATCCTCGAGCACTGACGTCAACACGGGCTTTGGTGGATGTGTTTGAAGTCCTATGTTGGAAATTCTCATCATCCAATGGAAGGAGAGTCGGTTCTACCCTGATATCACGGCAGATTTCCTTCAACATATTTGCTGTGGGATCCCTTACTTCGTCATACCTCATACATATGAAGCCCCCTTTCTTGCACACCATGGCGTGATCGACGTCATAGGAAGAGCCACACATGCATTGGGAGGGCAAACCTTCTACTGGCCTACCGTACCTTAGAGCATTGGCATCTGTAAATTCTTGTTTATTGAGACAGAAACCATTTGCCCTTATCGGTAACGTAGTTAACCAGTTCGAGGTGCCCACCCCCTGCGCTATACCTACTTTTTTTCAAATTCTCTGGTACTTGCAGCAACAGCTGCTGCAACTTATCACTTTGGCCATGCTGTCGTTCTGTCATAATGGATCTTCGAAGCTTGTTTACTTCACTGGTATCCACCTCCCCTGTTGCGTGCTGAGCTATTATGTGGTCCGTGAGGGCTGCAGTGAGCTTAACTGAGTTTTGATGTTCTGTGCCAGCAATCTTCTCAGGATTGGTCAATCCCTTTCCTCCCAGTCTCGGTGGTAGTGCAAGGAGTGCTCTTTCTGCTACTACTACTACTAACACACACATCTTCACTACTACTGCGAAACTACTACTACTACACACACACGTCTACATTATTATCACGAGAATACTACTACTACTACTACTACTACACACACAGCTTCACAACTACTATGGAACTACTACTACTACAACTACTACCACACACATTTTCACTACTAGTACTACTACTACTACTACTACAACTACTACTAAAACTACTACCACACACATCTTCACTACTAGTATTACTACTACTACTACTACTTTTTTTTTTTTTTTTTTTTTTTTAAACGTGGCCTCCAGCCTCCCCCAATAGCCACACCTTCGCCACCATTTATTTACCTTAATATTAAATATCCTAATACATAAGAAGCTATCCTATCTGTGTTAAATTAGTTGAGCCACAGATCTATGCGGCATTCAGTGACTGTAGCCTCATAGTCAATATCTGCAGCAGTTGTCGGAGTAGGGGCAGACGCTCTCGTTCCCCTGAGGCAGAGCAAAGCCGACCGAAGGAGAGAGAAGGACGAAAGACCCCATCCAGGGTTGTGAAGACAATTTCTGGCTGCTGCTTGTTAGAGATCAGCTCCAGAAATTGGCGTAGGAAAACATCTTGCACCCTGGGCTCATCCACCAGAGGTTGTAGGAACATCAGAGGAGGAAGCTGCTTCGATCGAAGACGGAATTCCCCATATGCCTGCTCCTCCCTATGCAGCATCGAGCCAGGTTACGGTGAGCAAACGCCGCGGGATCAGCACCATGCCGAAGAAAAGCCGCCGTCCCCGCCCAGAATCTCAGCACTGACGCCCACACGGGTCATGACAAGTTGAAGTCCCAGGCTGAAGATCATCCAGTGGAAGAGGCCGCACCATGACGCCCCGCAGATTTCCTTCAACATATTTGCTGTGAGATCCCTTACCTCGTCATGCCCCATGCAAATGAAGCCCCCCTTCTTGCAGACCATGGCGTGATCGCCGTCATAGGAAGAGCCACACACGCATTGGGAGGGCAAACCATCCACTGGCCAACCGTACCTTAGAGCAATGGCATCTGTAAATTCTGGTTTGTTAAGGCTGAAACCATTTGCCCTTATCGGTAACGTAGTTAACCAGTTCGAGGCGCCCACCTCCTGCGCTATAGCTACTTTTTTTGTCAAATTTTCTGGAGCCTGCAGCAATAGTTGCTGCAACATGTCATTTTGGCAGTGCTGCCGATCTGTTGTAATGGCCCTACGGATCTTATTTACTTCGCAGTCCACTTCTCGTTGCATTCTGGCCATTATGGTCAGTGAGGAATACGAGCTGAAGGTGAATTTTGAGCGTCAGAGTCAGCAATCTCCTCCGGACGAAGTTAGTCCAATTCTCTCCCAGTCTTGTGAAGCGCAAGAAGAGTTCTTTCTGCTCGTTATCGTGGTGGAGCCTACTAGCTAACAAACCAATTATCGCCCAGGTGGTGGAGGAGGGATCACCAGGGATGGCGATCAGGCAGTTCCAACGATGCTTGGACTCCATGGGCAGAATGGAAAGCCGCATGGTTTGCGTTAGCACCGGAGAGCTGGATTTCGCCATCCACTCATTCACCTTTCCCGCCACGTACTCGGTCTTGAAGTCCGTAGTGCCAATTACTGCGCCTAGATGTCTTTGGCCGTCCTTAGTTATTTTGACCTCACTTCCGCCAAAAACCTCTAATGCCCGTTCATAATGTTCTGGCTTCACGATGAGGAAGGACTTGCTGGCGTTTGGGTGGTACCCTATTTGTGGACCTCGCCATGTTACCAGGTCCCACCACTTTTTGATGCACTCCACTTTTCCTGCTCCTGTAAGGTCATCAGCATATGCCACTTGTTTGACCCCAGTTGTTTCAAACTTTATTTCTTGTTGGAGCACTGATAGGCCTATTGCATACATTGCCATTGCAACGGGGTCCCCCTGTGTTGTTCCCTCAGTCGACTGTAGGATGGTATCACCTCGGAGAGCCTTGTTGTTTACTATGTAGAGGTCTGATGGATTCCTATACGAATTTTCAACATACATCGCAAAGCTAGGACACTTGATCTTGATGTTGTGCAGTGCAGCCTTGCGGTTAAGTATGTTGAATGCGTTTGAAGCATCCACCAGGAGAACGGCCTCATAATCACGCTGCTCGAATATCAATCTCATAGCGTGAATGGCCGCCTCCCCACCAGCCTGGTGGCCAGCACACACTTGTAGGTTCCCTGCTGCTGCCTGACATCGTCCTTTACCACCTCCATTATGCACTTTCCGATAATCCGCCTCAGCACTTCCCCCACCCCTATAGGTCTACATCCTGGTTTCTTTTCCAGAGGAATAAGGCGGCAGGCCGTCAGGGCCTGGAGGTGATGGCAGCAAGAGGATGCAAGCTTTCTTGCAAGGGCGGCAATGGCAGTGCAGAGATCACTTGCTACAGGGCCAACTTGTTTGTGCTGAGGATGACTCTCCAACCGTTTGCATCCAGACCTGAAGGGCCGGCTCCTCCACGAGTCTTCAGTGCCTTTTTCCACACCATCTCTCCTGTTATTTTCTCGAACAGGACAGCATTTGGTGGGATATAGGCACCCTGGAGCCTGATGCCTTCATCTTCACTTGCAGGGGGATGTTTCTCTTTCAATAGTTTTAATGTCTCTCTGTTTATTGGCATCACCCCACCGGAGGATTCCTCTGTGAGAGATCTTACCGCGAGAGACACTTTTCCCACACGCATTTTGTTTCCAAATTTTCTTGCCACGTCATCGGTGTTTTGCTTTCCGTCACCCGCAATTTTTAGTCTCCTGCAGTGTTCTTGCTTCACATAGGAGATCATCTAGGGCTCCAGTCTGCCACATTGTCAATCTTCTCTTCGTTGCTGCCACATTTTCTTTGTGCTTAGCCTTTGTGTGTGTCCTCTGACAAAATAGATGTGGTATTATTGCCAGTATTTGAAGAGCTAGGGGGGTGAGGAAGCGGTCCTGAGTGTAATCAGTCA
>NW_024719834.1:0-3751 GCF_018991925.1 Homarus americanus | reverse complement strand
CAAATTTCTGTTTTCGATAATCATTTTTCAAAATTTGTTATTTAACCAACTTTCCCGGAAAGTAGATATTTCCCATTTTTATGATACAAATTTCCTGTTTTCTATGATAATCTATTTTCTGCAAATTTGTTATCTAACCAACTTTCTCAGTAGATATTTCCCATTTTTATGATACAAATTTCCTGTTTTCATGATAATCTATTTTCGTTGGTTATTTAACCAACTTCCCGGAAAGTAGATATTTCCCATTTTTATGATACAAATTTCCTGTTTCTATGATATCTATTTTCGGCAAATTTGGTTATCTAACCAACTTTCCCGGAAAGTAGATATTTCCCATTTTTTATGATACAAATTTCCCGTTTTCTAAATCTATTTTCGAAAGTTGTTTATCTAACCAACTTCGCGGAAAGTAGATATTTCCCATTTTTTATGATACAAATTGTTTTATGATATTCATTTCGGCAAATTTGTTATCTAACCAACTTTCTGGAAAGTAGATATTTCATTTTTATGATACAAATTTCTGTTTTTTATGATAATCTATTTTAAGTTGTTTATCTAACCAACTTTCGCGGAAAGTAGATATTTCCCATTTTTATGATACAAATTCTGTTTTCTATGATAACTATTTTCGGCAAATTTGGTTATCTAACCAACTTTCCCGGAAAGTAGATATTTCATTTTTATGATACAAATTTCTGTTTTATGATAATCTATTTTCGGAAAATTTGGTTATCTAACCAACTTTCCTGAAAGTAGATATTTCATTTTTTTGATAAATTTCCCGTTTATGATAATCTACTTCTGCAAAATTAGGTAATATTTCAAAATTCAAAAATCTATTCTGAAAAATCGATAATCTACTTTCCTGAAAGTAGAAAATCTATCTACTTTCGGGAAAGTAGATAACCAACTTTCCGGAAAGTAGATATTTCCCATTTTTATGATACACTTCTATGATAATCTATTTTCGAAAGTTGTTTATCTAACCAACTTTCGCGGAAAGTAGATATTTCCCATTTTTTATGATACAAATTTCCTGTTTTATGATATCTATTTTCGGCAAATTTGGTTATCTAACCAACTTTCCCGGAAAGTAGATATTTCATTTTTATGATACAAATTTCCCGTTTTCTATGATAATCTATTTTCGGAAAATTTGGTTATCTAACCAACTTTCCGGAAAGTAGATATTTCCCATTTTTGTGATACAAATTTCCGTTTTCTATGATAATCTACTTTGCAAAATTAGGTAATATTTCCAAAATTCGAAATCTATTCCCCGAAAAATCGATAATCTACTTTCCCGAAAAGTAGAAAATTATTCACTTTCGGGAAAGTAGATAACCAACTTTCCCGGAAAGTAGATATTTCCCATTTTTATGATACAAATTTCCTGTTTTCTATGATAATCTATTTTCGAAAGTTGTTTATCTAACCAACTTTCGCGGAAAGTAGATTTCCATTTTTTATGATACAAATTTCCTGTTTTCTATGATAATCTATTTTCGGCAAATTTGGTTATCTAACCAACTTTCCGGAAAGTAGATATTTCCCATTTTTATGATACAAATTTCCTGTTTCTATGATAATCTATTTTCGAAAGTTGTTTATCTAACCAACTTTCGCGGAAAGTAGATATTTCCCATTTTTATGATACAAATTTCCCGTTTTGCGATATCTATTTTCGCAATTTTATCTAACCAACTTTCCATAGATATTTCCCATTTTTTGATACAAATTTCCTGTTTTTATGATAATCTATTTTCGGGAAAGTTGTTTATCTAACCAACTTCGCGGAAAGTAGATATTTCCCATTTTTATGATAAAATTTCCGTTTTTCAGATAATTATTTTCGCAAATTTGGTTATCTAACCAACTTTCCCGGAAAGTAGATATTTCCATTTTTTATGATACAAATTTCCTGTTTTCTATGATAATCTATTTTCGGAAAATTTGGTTATCTAACCAACTTTCCAAGTAGATATTTCCCATTTTTGTGATACAAATTTCTGTTTCTATGATAATCTACTGCAAAATTAGTAATATTTCCCAAAATTTAAAAATCTATTCTCGAAAATCGATAATCTATTTCCGATATTTCCCATTTTACGATACAAATTTCCTGTTTTCTATGATAATCTATTTTTCGGGAAAGTTGTTTATCTAACCAACTTTCGCGGAAAGTAGATATTTCCATTTTTATGATAAATTTCCCTGCTTTATGAAATTATTTTCGGCAAATTTGGTTATCTAACCAACTTTCCCGGAAAGTAGATATCTCATTTTTATGGATACAAATTTCCTGTTTATGATAATCTATTTTCGAAAGTTGTTATCTAGCCAACTTTTCGCAAGTAGATATTTCCATTTTTATGATATACAAATTTCCTGTTTTCTATGATATCTATTTTCGCAAATTTGGTTATCTAACTAACTTTCCCGGAAAGTGATATTTCCATTTTTATATTACAATTTCCTGTTTTCTATGATATCTATTGGCAAATTTGTTATCTAACCAACTTTCCTGGGTGCAGTAGATATATTTCTATTTTATGATACAAATTTCTGTTTTCTATGATAACTATTTTCAGGAAAGTTGTTTATTCAACTAACTTTCGCGAAAGTAGATATTTCCCATTTTTATGATACAATTCTCTGCCTTTTTATGATATCTATTTCGGCAAATTTGTTATTCAACCAACTTTCCTGAAAAGTAGATATTTCCCATTTTTTATGATACAAATTTCTGTTTTCTTATGATAATCTATTTTTCGGGAAAGTTGTTTATCTAACCAACTTTCGCGGAAAGTAGATATTTCTATTTTTATGATACAAATTTCCTGTTTCTATGATAATCTATTTCGCAAATTTGGTTATCTAACCATTTTTCCTGAAAGTAGATATTTCCCATTTTTATGATACAAATTTCTGTTTTCTATAGATAATCTATTTTCGGGAAAGTTGTTTATCTTAACCAACTTTGAAAGTAGATATTTCCATTTTTTATGATACAAATTTCCTGTTTTTGATAATCTATTTTTGTAATTTTGGTTATTTAACCAACTTTCCCGGAAAAAGTAGATATTTCCATTTTTGTAGATACAAATTTCTGTTTTATGATAATCTACTTCGCAAAATTAGGCACATTTCAAAAAATTCGAAAAATCTATTCCCCGAAAAATCGATAATCTACTTTCTCCTGAAAGTAGGTAAATTCATTCACTTTTCGGGAAAGTAGATAACCAAACTTTCCCGGAAAGTAGATATTTCCATTTTTGCGATACAAATTTCCCGTTTCTATGATAATTCATTTTCGAAAGTTGTTTATCTAAACTGCCAACTTCGCGGAAAGTAGATATTTCCCATTTTTATGATACAAATTTCCTGTTTTCTATGATATCTATTTTCGGCAAATTTGGTTATCTAACCATTTTCCCGAAGCAGATATTTCCCATTTTTTATGATACAAATTTCCTGTTTTCTATGATAATCTATTTTCGGAAAGTTATGATTTAACCAACTTTCGCGGAAAGTAGATATTTCCCCATTTTATGATACAAATTTGCTTTATGATAATCATTTTGGCAAATTTGGTTATTCAACCAACTTCTTTCCCGGAAAGTAGATATTTCCCATTTTTATGATACAAATTTCCCGTTTTCTATGATAATCTATTTTCGGAAAGTTGTTTATCTAACCAACTTTCGCGGAAAGTAGATATTCTCATTTTTTGTCATACAAATTT
>NW_024719833.1:12500-23092 GCF_018991925.1 Homarus americanus | reverse complement strand
ATTCTTCCCGGCTATTTTCTCAAAAGTCCTAAATGACCCGTCCATATCGGATTCATCAAACCCGGGAAAAAGGGAAGAAGCAGTAGCAGGGTTAAAAGCAGCTAGTTTCTCTCTTAATGCCACTTCCTTTGATCTAAACTCCGATGTTAAGGTGACTTCTATCTCTCTTACCTGTAGTTCTTTCAGTCTAACCTCCTGCTCCAACTTGGCCCGTTCCATCATTTCCTCATGCTCCAACTTGGCCTGTTCCGACCTTCCCTCATGCTCCAACTTGTGCTCCAACTTGGCCTGTTCCGACTCCTGCTCCAACTCGAGTTCTTTCATTTTGATTTGGAACTCGAACCTAGCTCGTTTCAGTTCTAAGGCGTCTATTCGTTGTGTTTCTTGTTGAGGGCTAGCCAGACCTGAAGCAACTTCTGAGTGAGGAGGGGTG
Organism: Homarus americanus; assembly: GCF_018991925.1. Classification (NCBI taxonomy): domain Eukaryota; kingdom Metazoa; phylum Arthropoda; class Malacostraca; order Decapoda; family Nephropidae; genus Homarus; species Homarus americanus. Next base: position 22,659 of record NW_024719833.1, on the reverse strand, counting down.
GTGGATAGTGGTTGAAGTTTCTTGGACATGGGCGTTAATCTGTCAACAGCGGATTCTTTTAAAACTTCATGTTGAACCAGCACTTCAATCACATGATTTTTAACATTTCCTTAGTCAGTTGCTGTGAAAATGGGATATTATAATAGTTGGCTATTTCTTTCCATTCTTTCTTCAGGATATTAACACGTAATTTAGCTACGGAAGGATTTTCAATAAAATCCTGGAGATCAAAACCTGAGGTGGCCATTGTTAAGAAAAATAGGATAAATTAACTAATGGTCCAAAGATAAGATAAGTGGATAACCCTAGAAAATATCACGGCAGTGGATAACCAGAAAGTCGAAAACTAACCAAGTTATACCTAGGAAATTACACTTATGATTATTGTTCTTCTGAGAAGATCCTTAGATAAGGATAAGAGACTTGAAAGAGGTAGGGCGTATTACGGCATTAATATAAAGATCGGATTATGATATACCGTATTAATTATATAAGATCGGATATACTTGACGTATGGCATTGATCCGGATTAACAACCCTGATAAATGGTATGATTGACCCTGAATGAGATAATGAGAAGAACAATAATTGAGGCTTTATAATTATGGGGTCCTGGTAGAGCGGGGCGTCCCAAGATATCACTTCACCGTAAACTAGTGACTATGGAACAGCCTACTCTGGAGTGAGGGTACGGCATTAAACAGATCCGGATTCTTCCCTACACTCGATAAGACTTACTACACAACTGCCGTGTAATAACAGGTAAGCCTTATGACACTTGGAACCTAATATCCTACGTCTGTCACTCTTACTGTACGATAATACCAATATATGCAAACACATATGAAGGAAACTTTAAACCACCGTAAAGCAATTGTGAACAGAAGTGACTGGGAGGAATAATTAACACTGAGTAACAAGGGAGGAAGGAATATGGTACTTAAGGTCGTGTCCTGTCACGGTCGCCATTTGTTACGAGTTGGGGATTTAGAATATAGTTATACGTCTACCAGATCCCAACAGGTAACAACAATAAAAAACAAAGACAATCGGACTATAAAAGGGTAGACAAAGGATGCGAGTTTTCGTTGTATATAATAGAGTACCATAAATCCCTTAACAAAATATTCAGCTTATAAATTACCCTTAACCAAACTTAACCTAAACATTAACAGTATATACATATTAATAAACATAAAACAATCTCGAAGCAAGTGGACGTGGGGAAATTAATACAAGAGATACTAGTACTTAAGTGAGGAGCTGAGATGGCTGACGAGTAAGGCTGAGTATTGTAGAAGACGGTAGGTAGTCACTGCACGTACGTAGGTTTAGAGGATAGATGATCCTGTGGTCACTTCCCAGAGCCAAGTGCTCTCTCCTCGAATTGGAGGTGACGCAACAACCAGGATAGGGAGAAGGAAACCTCAGGTGGTAACTAAGACGAGTCATACTCGTGTCTCGTCCCTAGATGGCGTTGCTCGTGGTGCTGGGTAGGTAGATCAGGACAATAGATGGCGTGCTTCGTAGTGCTGGGTGGAGGGTTCGTAACACTATATACGACACAGATAGCACTACAGATAAAATTAAGAGACGCATGTAAGGAAGCAAACAATAAAAAATGGAATGATATTATAATGGCAGACGACTACATTCCACATTTAAAAATTGCACGATGAACAAGAGTCAGCATGAATGGGTAAAAGTGAACACGAAGAAAGGATAGAAGAAGAAATGGGAAGACAAATACATAGAATCACCCCAAGGCAATATATAGACTATAACTTATTACCTAATAATCAAATAATAACCATGGGAGAAATGATGCACTGTCTGAGGAAATTTAAGGAAAAAGCCCTGGGCTCACAGGTATTACACGAAATATGATCATGAATCTACCTGAAAACATTTTAAATACACTATTAAACATTTATAACGCATGCTTAATAACTGGTTACCTTTCCAGACAAACTAAAATATGCTAAAATGATATTTATTCCTAAAGAGGGTAAGGACAATAAGGAAATATTAAACTACAGGCCAATATCTTTATTAGAAATTACCGGGAAACTATTGGAAAAAATATTAAATTCAAGACTTATAGCCTTTTTAACACAACATGGGAAAACTAACAACAGACAACATGGATTTATGCCCAATAGAAATACCTAACTGCAATAGCTATAATAACGGAAATAATTGCAATAGAAAAAAGCAAGGGTAACCAGATCAATATAATTTTAAGGGATGTTTCTAAGGCTTTTGATAAAGTTGGGCATTTAGGCTTGAAATATAAAATATTAAAACTAGGACTTAACGAATACATGCTAAGAATATTGTGTAACTATTTAGATGATAGGAGAGCACAAATTCAAATTGGAAACTTTTTAGGAACTATGTTTAATCTTGAGAGTGGAGTACCTCAAGGAGGATGCCTTTCTCCAACACTATATACAATTTATACTTCAGACACACCTCAACCTACCCCCTTTAGTGAATATGTAATGTTTGCTGATGATATTACTCAAATAGTATCATACCCAGGAAAATCAACTCATTATGGCACTCTACACGGTAAGAGCGATAAAAACATAAATGATTTTGAGAAAAATGGAAAATCAGGACAAATAAGAACAAATTCAAGATAATACCAATAGCCAAGATTAAAACAAGTCCAGTAATAGTCGACCAGGAACTATACCCATACGACACTGAAAGGTAGGATGCTTGGATTAAAACTAACAAAGAGGATATATAACATGCTTAAAAGATAAAGAACGACAGGCAAGAATAAGATTATCAAAATAAAACGCTTTAAGAACCTTAGCATTAATAACAAAAAGAAGGAATTTATATTGCCCTTGTCAAATCAATTTATGGACTACCCACCCATCCCATTGAACACCCTTAGTAAAACGTGCATTAAAGGTTACAAACAGTACAAAAATATAGCCCTCAGATTTATATATAACATAAAATATACAGACCACATCAATAATGAACAGCTACAAAGAGAAGCAAACCTTAGCAATCAGTGTAGATATACACAACAAAGCTGTAAATATTTGGAAAAAGTGACTGAACTTAACACAGGAAACATATCAAAACTGGAAAAATAATATAGACAGGAAAAAGTAATTGAACCACCTCCTGCCTCAATATACACATTTCTACATAAAACATTACTAGAGGAATAAAGATGAGAGTGACCAACCAGCTCCACTAAGAACCTGGCATACAGTGTACCTTTAGACTAACACAACTAACACTTAACTAACACCAAAAAAAAATGTGACTACCCTCCCAGTTACACAAGGACCTGGGCGGGCTCACTAACTCCAACAATAACAAAAATAATAATAATAAGCAGCATTATATAAATAAGCCAATATTAATACAAAGGTCTGACGACCCAAGGGAGCAGAACAAAGACAAAACACCAATAAGAAAGATGAAGCGATCTGGTTGAGCCCAGATTCTTTCTACTCCTACTGTATTTCAGTTTCACCACCTTTTTCTTCAATTCCTAATAATCTTCTTTCACCTCTTAGCTAATGACTTCGTATCGTATCGTACTATCTAGCCTAAACTGTTTAGCCTGACGTAGAGTTTTTTAATAAATCTGGTGATATGGAACCACACACAACCCCCCTTAACCTGGGATAATGCAATCAAATGGATAATTGCTAACTATTCTCAGAGATAATGCAATCAAATGGTTAGTTGCTAACCGGGGGCTGCGCCCCCGGACCCCCTGTGTTAGATACTGTATTTGGTCATGATGAATTGTTTATTAGACTATAAGAAATCCTCTTCCTTCTTGTATTGGCAAAGGGAGTTTGCTTTAACTTAGGTATGCTAGCCTAAGTAAAAATAGATGCCCCTTCCTTATTGGTGTTGTCGATGGCACAGCACAGCACAGCACCGTGCCTATGACGAAATCAACTTCATTAAACTCAACTCATACTTCAAATGCACCAAGAGAACTTGCACACCCGAATGGGAGACCGTCAGAGTGGGAGACGGTCGTGAAAGCGTCTGCCCTTGTACGCTGGATGGAACTATTTCACTACAGTAAGGGGTAGGGGCACCTCGGTCATATTATACAACATACCAAAGAAGTTCCACACCCGCATGGGAGACCGTCAGAGTCAATCGGGGGTCGATTTAATCGCATACTACAGAAACTTATACACCCGAATGGGAGACCGTCAACGTCAATCGGGGGTCGATTTAATAGCATACTACAGAAATTTGCACACCCGAATGGGAGACCGTCAAAGTCAATCGGGGATCGATTTGATAGCATACCACAGAAACTTGCACACCCGAATGGGAGACCGTCAAAGTCAATCGGGGGTCGATTTAATAGCATACTACAGAAACTTGCACACCCGAATGGGACACCGTCAAAGTCAATCGGGGGTCGATTTGATAGCATACTACAGAAACTTGCACACCCGAATGGGAGACCGTCAAAGTCAATCGGGGATCGATTTGATAGCATACCACAGAAACTTGCACACCCGAATGGGAGACCGTCAAAGTCAATCGGGGGTCGATTTAATAGCATACCACAGAAACTTGCACACCCGAATGGGAGACCGTCAAAGTCAATCGGGGGTCGATTTGATAGCATACTACAGAAACTTGCACACCCGAATGGGAGACAGTGAAAGTCAATCGGGGGTCGATTTAATAGCATACTACAGAAACTTGCACACCCGAATGGGAGACAGTCAAAGTCAATCGGGGGTCGATTTAATAGCATACTACAGAAACTTGCACACCCGAATGGGAGACCGTCAAAGTCAATCGGGGGTCGATTTAATAGCATACTACAGAAACTTGCACACCCGAATGGGAGACCGTCAAAGTCAATCGGGGGTCGATTTGATAGCATACTACAGAAACTTGCACACCCAAATGGGAGACAGTCAAAGTCAATCGGTGGTCGATTTGATAGCATACTACAGAAACTTGCACACCCGAATGGGAGACAGTCAAAGTCAATCGAGGGTCGATTTAATAGCATACTACAGAAACTTGCACACCCAAATGGGAGACAGTCAAAGTCAATCGGGGGTCGATTTGATAGCATACTACAGAAACTTGCACACCCGAATGGGAGGCAGTCAAAGTCAATCGGGGGTCGATTTAATAGCATACTACAGAAACTTGCACACCCAAATGGGAGACAGTCAAAGTCAATCGGGGGTCGATTTGATAGCATACTACAGAAACTTGCATGGGAGACCGTCAAAGTCAATCGGGGTCGATTTGATAGCATACAAACTTGCACACCAATGGGAGACCGGTCAATCGGGGTCGATTTGATAGAAACTTGGAATGGCAGACCGTCAAAGTCAATCGGGGGTCGATTTGATAACATACTACAGAAACTTGCACACCCGAATGGGAGACAGTCAAAGTCAATCGGGGGTCGATTTAATAGCATACTACAGAAACTTGCACACCCGAATGGGAGACCGTCAAAGTCAATCGGGGGTCGATTTAATATACTACAGAAACTTGCACACCCGAATGGGAGACAGTCAAAGTCAATCGGGGGACGATTTAATAGCATACTACAGAAACTTGCACACCCGAATGGGAGACAGTCAAAGTCAATCGGGGGACGATTTAATAGCATACTACAGAAACTTGCACACCCGAATGGGAGACCTTCAAAGTCAATCGGGTGTCGATTTGATAGCATACTACAGAAACTTGCACACACGAATGGGAGACCGTCAAAGTCAATCGGGGGTCGATTTAATAGCATACTACAGAAACTTGCACACCCGAATGGGAGACCGTCAAAGTCAATCGGGGGTCGATTTAATAGCATACTACAGAAACTTGCACACCCGAATGGGTGACCGTCAAAGTCAATCGGGGGTCGATTTGATAGCATACTACAGAAACTTGCACACCCGAATAGGAGACAGTCAAAGTCAATCGGGGGGTCGATTTGATAGCATACTACAGAAACTTGCACACCCGAATGGGAGACAGTCAAAGTCAATCGGGGGTCGATTTAATAGCATACTACAGAAACTTGCACACGGAGATGGGAGACCGTCAAAGTCAATCGGGGGTCGATTTAAGAGCATACTATACAAAATGATCCGAGAATGTGCACACACCGAGTGGGAGACGGTGATGAAAGCGTCCGCCCTTGTACACTGGATGGCACTATTTCACTATAGTAAGGGGTAGGGGCACCTCGGTCATATTATACAACATACCAGAAAAGTTCCACACCCGCATGGGAGACCGTCAAAGTGAATCGGGGGTCGATTTGATAGCATACTACAGAGAACTTGCACACCCGAATGGGAGACCGTCTAAGTCTATCGGGGGTCGATTTAATAGCATACTACAGAAACTTGCACACCCGAATGGGAGACAGTCAAAGTCAATCGGGGGTCGATTTAATAGCATACTACAGAAACTTGCACACCCGAATGGGAGACCGTCAAAGTCAATCGGGGGTCGATTTGATAGCATACTACAGAAACTTGCACACCCGAATGGGAGACCGTCAAAGTCAATCGGGGGTCGATTTGATAGCATACTACAGAAACTTGCACACCCGAATGGGAGACAGTGAAAGTCAATCGGGGGTCGATTTAATAGCATACTACAGAAACTTGCACACCCGAATGGGAGACAGTGAAAGTCAATCGGGGGTCGATTTAATAGCATACTACAGAAACTTGCACACCCGAATGGGAGACCTTCAAAGTCAATCGGGGGTCGATTTAATAGCATACTACAGAAACTTGCACACCCGAATGGGAGACCGTCAAAGTCAATCGGGGGTCGATTTGATAGCATACTACAGAAACTTGCACACCCGAATGGGAGACAGTCAAAGTCAATCGGGGGTCGATTTAATAGCATACTACAGAAACTTGCACACCCGAATGGGAGACCGTCAAAGTCAATCGGGGGTCGAGCACACTTTACAAAATGATCCGAGAATCTGCACACACACCGAGTGGGAGACGGTGATGAAAACGTCCGCCCTTATATGTTCGATTGCACTATTTCACTATATTAAGGGGAGAGGGTGCCTTCGCACACATATTCAGTGTGAAATATCTTCCGCCCCCCAGCGGAGCGCTTCGGCGCCTCTGCGAAGCAAAGCGCGGCATTCAAAAACAACAACCAAAATTGCCGTCGCTTTCCCTTCCCTGCCCTGCAATGGCTGGAGCAGCAGCAGAAGAAAGAGAGAGAGAAAATAGTCTCATGGGGGTCAGAGAATGGCAGTGGGCGCGATCTATAATTCCTTGTAGGTCTGTCTCCCAATTGGACATTATTACTCTCTCGGCACTTTGCGTCGCCTGCAGTTCCGCGACAGCAGCAGCATCATGATGTTGCGTCTATTGTAAAGTCGGAACCGGGTTATTCGACAATTACGCGAACAGTCGGGTTTAACAACCTAACAAACGATCAAACAACTTCCACTCGAGGTGCGTGCGGTGACTGTCCTATCGTCGGCTCTTGTATGCTGGATTGCACTGTTCACTATATTAAGGGAAGGTGCCTTCACACACCTATTAGGTGTGGAATATCTCCGCCCCCAGCCGGAGGCGCCAGCGCCTCTCTTGGTAGCGACATTAAAAACAACCAAAGTTGCCGTCGCTTTCCCTTCCTGCCTGCAATAGCTGGAGCAGCAGCAGCAGAAAAAGAAGAGAGAGAGAGAAAATAGTCTCATGGGGTCAGAGGAGATAGCGGTGGGCGCGATCTAGCAGATTTCACTAGCCAGGTCTGTCTCCCAATTGAACATTATTACTCTCTCGGCGCACATCGCCACCACGGTTTCGCGACAGCAGCAGCATCATGATGTTGCGTCTGTGTAAGTCGGAACCGGGTTATTCGGCTGTTCGCGAACAGTCGGGTTTAACTGCTGCTAACAAGCGATCAAACAGCTTCCTCTCGGTGCTGATGCAGTGACTGTCCTATCGTCGCTCTTGTATGCTGGATTGCACTATTTCACTATATTAAGGGAAGGTGCGCTTCACACACTATTCAGTGTGGAATATCTTCCGCCCCCCCCAAGCGGGCACTTCGGCACCCTCTCTTGAAATAAAAGTGACATTCAAGAAACAACAGCCAAAGTTGCCGATAAACTTTTCCCTTCCCTGCCCTGCAATGGCTGGAGCAGCAGCAGCAACAGAAAAGAAGAGAGAGAAAATAGTCTCATGGGGTCAGAGGAATGGCAGTGGAGCGCGATCTATGAATTTCACTAGCCAGGTCTGTCTCCGAATTGAACATTATTACTCTCTCGGCGCGCACGTCGCCACCACGGTTTCCGCGACAGCAGCAGCATCATGATGTTGCGTCTATTGTAAGTCCGGAACCGGGTTATTCGGCTGTTCGCGAACAGTCAGGTTTTAACCTTGCCTAACAAACGATCAAACAACTTCCACTCTCGAGGTGCGGTACGGTGACTGTCCTATCGTCCGCTCTTGTATGCTGGATTGCACTATTTCACTATATTAAGGGGAGAGGGTGCCTTCACACACATATTCGATGTGAAATATCTTCCGCCCCCCAGCGGAGCGCTTCGGCGCCTCTGCGAAGCAAAACGCGGCATTCAAAAACAACAACCAAAATTGCCGTCGATTTCCTCTCCCTGCCCTGCAATGGCTGGAGCAGAAGGAGAGCGAGAGAGAGAATAGTCTCATTGGGTCAGAGGAATGGCAGTGGAGCGGGCTAATGGCGAGTAGGCTCGCGATCTATCAATTACACTAGCCAGGTCGCTCTCCCTATTGAACATTATTACTCTCTCACGTCGCCACTGCGGTTTCCGCGACAGCAGCAGCATCATCATGATGTTGCATCCACCAATTAGTCCGGAACCGGGTTATTCGGCTGTCTGCGAACAGTCCGGTTTTAACCTTACCCAACATCCACTCTCGAGGTGCGGTACGGTGAATGTCCTATCGTCCGACCTTGTATGCTGGATTGCACTATTTCACTATATTAAGGGGAGAGGGTGCCTTCACACACATATTCGGTGTGAAATATCTTCCGCCCCCCAGCGGAGCGCTTCGGCGCCTCTGCGAAGCAAAGCGCGGCATTCAAAAACAACAACCAAAATTGCCGTCGCTTCCTGCCCTGCAATGGCTGGAGCAGAAGGAGAGAGAGAGAGAGAGATTTTAGTCTCATTGGATCAGAGGAATGGCAGTGGAGCGGGCTTATGGCAGTAGGCTAAAAGCGCTCTATCAATACACTTGCCAGGTCTCTCTTCCGTTTGGACATTATTTACTCCGTCTCTCTCTCTCTCTCTCTCTCGGCGCTGCGTCGCCACCCTACAGATTTCCGTCACAGCATATGCTGCGGCCTTTCAGTCGGGGCTCCCCTTCGCCTTGCTGTCTGCCCAACTTAGCGGACTTGCGTTGGCTGATCACCCCGTCTTCGCGTCTGTGCCGACCTTCAATGCAGCGCCCAACCGTCTCTTGACCGAGATTCATTGCACTATTCCACGCGCAAACGGCTACCCTAAATGTGCATAGACAACGCTCATGGTTCAACACGACCAGGGCGCAGTCTGGGAGCCGAGTATACTAAAAAGAGAGTTTAGCAGCCAAAACTCGTCAAAGCACACGTTGGGTTACCCCATCACCTAACAACGATGATGGCGGTTCCCACCCGTGAAATACACAACCTAACCAATATTGGGCGACGATGGCGCTCATGAGCCCACGTCCCCACAAACAGTAAGAGAAAGAGAGAGAGGAGGAGATGGGCCAATGTGCGGTCCCTCGCCCAATGTCTTATGCCTCGCTGGGGCAAAGAGAAGAGAAGAGGAGCGGATAAGGGAGGAGATTGGCCAACGTGCGGTCCCTCGCCCAATGTCGGCTGCCTCGCTGGAGCTGGGTAAAGAGGAGAGGAGCGGATAAGGGAGGAGATTGGCACACACGGTGGCGCTGCCGGCGCCGAGGATAGCAAGAGAAGGTGCAGTTTGATCTGATCATCTGGTTTGCTATTTCTCTAAGGCCAACGTGCGGTCCCTCGCCCAATGTCGGCTGCCTCGCTGGGGCAAAGAGAAGAGGAGAGGATAAGGGAGGAGATTGGCACACACGGTGGCGCTGCCGGCGCCGAGGATAGCGAGAGAAGGTGCAGTTTGATCTGATCATCTGGT
>NW_024719833.1:7500-10000 GCF_018991925.1 Homarus americanus | reverse complement strand
CGTCCGGCCAAACCCAAACCACAAACTTGGGCTATGTCTGTCAAACCCTTTCATTGAGACTCGACCTGTGATGGTTAGTCGCCAAAAGACCAAATGGCAAATACACAACTCTTAACGGGGGATCACTCGGCACCAAGTGGGTCGATGAAAGCCACCCAACAAACTTCGCGATATTCGGTATGTGGTCGCAAGGAATGCTGAATACATCGACAAGTTGAGCATATTCTTGTTGACATTGCTCTCAAACTGTCGCCGCCACTCCTCAGTCGGAAATATACCATCCATGGGTTACTCTGAGTTAAGTGCCTGCTGACTGTCTCCCGACCGCGAGGTAACCCGAACCGAGCTTCCGCCTTGGGAGTTTGTCGCTTGGCGCCTTGCGGCGTGCTTATAAACAACAAACCTATCACTAGCAGTCGCTGGACTTGGCGCACCCATTCAGCCACGCTCATGACAGTTGTCGCCCTACATAAATAACTGGAGGCGGCGCTCTTTTGCCTGCTGTCACAGAGACACGAATGGCCGTCGGCCGCTCATGGCTGATGCTGCACATGTTCTAAGAGGCACTCCATCCCACGAAGAGGAAACGAAACCGGGTCGGATATCTTTTAAGTAAGCCCCGCCGGAATTTCGTCTGTCACCTCGAAAAGAGTGCTTGGCATGCATTGCAGTGGAACCTAAATTGATGAGTGCGCCTGGGCCCGCAGTCTACCATGTAGTGGTGCAGGCAGAGAGATGAGAATGCTTGGGTGACGCCGTGCTCTTCCTCACGCGCTCCTCCACCCTCTCCCACGGTCAGACGCGGTGTGGGCGTTCTCTTTGAGAGTTCGCCACGAGTCCACGTCTATCTCATGACTGGGAGGGAGGCAGGGGGAGTTCTCTCTAAACGCGTTAAAGACGGTGTTGCGCCTCATAACGGCGCTCGCCGGGATAGAGCACTAGTTCTGCAGCGGAAAGGCCGCTCACGCCAATTAATACTGCGACTCTCGCTCTCTTTCTCCAGATAAACAAGTGCCACTGCTGTGGCATGCGGGAACGGGGAAAGAGGTCAAAGTTTAAGCGGCAAAGGTGCGGCCGAGTAAGGGCGGAACACGAGCGTATATGCATTAAAACTGTGTGTGTATATGACTCTGCGAGAGATGTTCTGCTGGAACACTTTTCCTATTGGCTATTTACCACTCAATGAGAAGGAACGGAGTCAGGGGTGGGAGTGCCGGCGCCATGGCCGCTGGTACCCCCGCGACAAGCCCCTCAAACCTTCCTGCCTGGTAATGTCGGTGGTGAAGAAAGTCGGTGGCAGAGCGTCTTCCGCTTCGTGGTTGGGGAACTTGTTCCCCCTAAGGATGATGAGACCACGATCGACCTCATAGTAGGAGAGAGCTACCCGCCAAATTTAAGCATATTAATAAGCGGAGGAAAAGAAACCAACAGGGATTCCCTTAGTAAGGGCGACTGAACCGGGAAAAGCCCAGCGCATAACCTCGATGTCTTCGGGCACGAGGGGTGTTGCGTTTCAGAGGGTCCAGCACGCCGTCCCATACCGTCTAAGTCAAGCTTGAAAGCGGCCACTGCCCATGGAGGGTGACAGGCCCGTATGGCGGCGCCCGTGAGGGTACAGATGGGACGGTCGGAAAGGGCCTCTCTGTAGAGTCGGGTTGCTTGAAAGTGCAGCCCAAAGCAGGTGGTAAACTCCATCTAAGGCTAAATATGACCACGAGACCGATAGCGAACAAGTACCGGGAGGGAAAGTTGAAAAGAACTTTGAAGAGAGAGTTCAAGAGTACGTGAAACCGTTAAGAGCCAAACGGGTGGAAACTCGAAGGTCGAACTGAGGGGATTCAGCTCGTCGGCTGTCGGCTGGGTGGGGTGTTGTAATTGAGCGACCCAAAAATGTTTGGGCGCGCCCCCACTCACGCTGGCGTCGGCGGGCGTATTTCGCCTCGTAGTAGGTCACCGCGACCCGTTGCCGGGGACGTCGAAGGCCCGGTCGGACTGGTACCTCGCCGCCGACTCTCTCTCAGCTCGTCTGGGGGAGACCCGCGACGCGGGGGAACCACCGGTGTCCTGGCTGCCCTGGCGACGGTCGCCGAGAAGAGTTTGCCGCCGCTTCGGCGGCGGTTTTACTTTGCTGTGCAAAAGGTCGGTGATCCACCCGACCCGCCTTTGAAACACGGACCAAGGAGTCTAACATGTGTGCAAGCCAATGGCCTTACTAAAAACCCAAAGGCGAAATGAGTGACGGGCGCCCGCAGCTGTACAGGCTCTCTCGGTGCGCTCTTGGGCCGATCCTCGACCGCTGCCTGCGGCTCCGCCCACGCCGCATAAGCGTGAGATACTTTCCCCGCTCGACGCGTGGTGGAGGTCGCCAGGGCGATGGTCGAAGTTTAATTTCCCCTCATGGGAGGGGGGGGCGCAGGCCCGGGACTTGCCAAGACGCCGCGGTGCTGTCCGTCCCCGGAAGCGGGCCGTCGGTAAACGGCGGAGGCGCACCGGGGCAGGC
>NW_024719833.1:0-2500 GCF_018991925.1 Homarus americanus | reverse complement strand
AGAAATAATCCAAGAAAATACCACTATCTAGCCTAAACTGTTTAGCCTGACGTAGAGTTTTAATAAACGGCATATGGAACACACACAACCCCCTTAACCTGATAATGCAATCAAATGGATAATTAAGCATCTGCAGATAATGCAATCAAATGGTTAGTTAAGGAACAGGCTGCGCCCCCGGACCCCTGTGTTAGATACTGTATTTTGGTCATGATGAATTGTTTATTAGACTATAAGAAATCCTCTTCCTTCTTGTATTGGCAAGGGAGCTTTGCTTTTAACTGCAGTATGCTAGCCTACAAAAATAGACACGGAGCTGCGAAGACCTGATTCTTTTGCTGCATGTTTGAGTCTGCAATCTTGTTAGATAAGACACCAACTTAGTGATTGTACTTACTCAACATAGACGGTGTAATTACCATCACAGATTGTACGGGAAATTCCAACTTTGGAAAAAACAAATATTTGGCCTACCCAAATTTTGACTACTACCCGTGCGTCTACGTCCTGGATTGGCCAATCAGTGGTGCCCCACGGTGGCGTGATACATGCACGTTTACTGTGGTGCTCTGATTGGCTGACCGAACGTGGCGTGGTAGGTAGGCTGTTTCTACTCTCTAAGTCCTCTTCTTTCCTTTTTTCATCCCCCTCATGCACTCCGTTCTTTGAACGGGAGGCGGGACTTCGCGATACGGTCGATCCGCAAGGAACCTGTGATAGTGCAGGGCACCCCTTGTCCGGGGGTCACCGGTAGGTGGCAACTTTTAGATATTACTTATAGCCAGAAAACCTGGGTGCAGAGTTCCACGCCCGTCCAAGAGGTGGGGGTGGGAAGTCACTGCCTTGCAAGCAGGAGCCCTGTGTTATAGGTAGGATTAGATGTAATCAAGAAGATGACAACTAGCATTAGAATAAAACATAGAGATAAGGGACACTCTATTGGAAGGGGAAAAGTGGCAGAAATCACTTACAACAAACTGCAAGTCCCACTAACTAGAATATTCAGCACCAATGAAGGTTTTAAAGTAATCTGTAAAGATGACTTTGATTCAGATAAAATCCTTTCAAAAGAAGCAAGAGATATATTTTACAATGAAGGCCTTATTGTTGTCATGCCACCAGAACAAAAAGCAAAAAGATCAGTTTTTGTTCGTCAAGTCGATCAAGAGATCGGGAGGAAGACCTGAAAGAAGAACTGGAACGCCAAAATAGGTGGATGAAGATTGAAGAAGTCATTAAGATAAAGGACTATACTCATGTTTGAAGAAGTGTCACTGGCTGAGAAAGTTTTACAACAGGGCTTTCTAATATTCAACATGTCAGTCACACCACATCAAATAAAGAAGGAGACATTCATCAGTCTGCAAACTTGCTTCTCCTGCTACAAATATGAAGAACACACAACGAGAGACTGTCCGGAAAAAGAAAAAAGTACTGCTCAGATTGTGCAGGCGACGACCATACCTACACTGAATGTAAGAATACACATGTTGGCTGTCTCAACTGTAAGAGAAACGGGAATGCATACATAGGACATAGGACGTTAGCAATGGCATGCCCAATAAAAAACACATGATAAAGTACAAGGAACAAGAAACAAGGAAAAAGGAACAAGACAAGAAGGATACGACATACGTCGAAATAGCCAAGAGAGCGGTCCAAGAGGCTCATAGACCAGAATCCACAGTATTAAACCTAAGTGAGCCAACAATACATGATAAGGTAATGATTAGTATGATCCATGCACATTTGCACAATATCATTGCACCCGGATCATACAATGAGGAATTAAGGAAAATGTTTAAATTGAATAACCTACCAGAGATGATATTTCCAGAGAATCCACAATCCGAAAAACTATTTCAGACAACATATGCAAGCGAACTGAGAGAAAGACTACATCAAGACGAACAAAGGTTTGAGCAAGGAGCAACAGCTGATACACAAGGAACACAAGCGACTGATGGAGATCCCAGACAAATGACTAGAAGTGACAAAGAGAAGATAGAAATAACAAAAGGACAGACAAAGGAGTAGGAGGAGAGAAGATAAGATGGAAACTGATCACAATATACAACCTGAATCTGCTGAAGAAATTGGATTAAAAGTTATCACTACAACAAAACATGGAATCCCAACATCGAGACCAACAGGAGGGACAATAGTAAAAAACTGTGAAGGAGGGATATACAAGTGGACATATCAAGAAAAATCCCTAAGTGAAGATTATGTCTGGTCACTAATTACTACGGACAAACTAAAGATTACGGCCAAAGACTTTAAAATAGTAGACCCGTCAGAGTATAGAAGAGTCAGAAGCGGGAAACAGGATGATAGGTCTCCACTCCAACTGCCACAATCCAAGTATAAGAAATAATGGACAATAGACAAACAGTAAGAACTTTAAGAATAATACAACACAACGTAAGAAACTGGAAGACCGAGAGAATTAACCTAAGTAATATATATCGCGAAATTGACCCTGACATTATACTAATAA
>NW_024719832.1:0-3065 GCF_018991925.1 Homarus americanus | reverse complement strand
TTCAGAGGAGAATGACAAGACTAATCCCGGGCATTAGGAACCTTGAGTATACTTAGGGTGTGGTTGTTGTGTTGGCGACAGCTTCTACACCTTAAACAAATTCACACCTAGGTGGCCCTTGGGCCGGCCATCCTCGTTACACGAGGGGCAACCATTATTATTATTATTATTATTATTATATATTGTAAAGGCGGAAACGATCTTCCTGCTCGTTACCTCTGCTAACTCTCTCGGTTGCTGGTGCGACCAACACGTGGGGGAGGTGGGACAGAGGTGAGAACGGCAGCGACTACCTGTGTCCGGCAGATTCACCCCAGGCGCCATACAGTCACTATCTAGCTACCCAGCTGTTCGTCAAATTCTGGCTGTAATCTCATGATAGGTCCTGGACTCGTGGGCTGTTTTCCCAGACCCTCACCTATCGGCTGTCAATTCTCTGGTCATCTACCACTACCGCATACCACGACCGTCAGTTCATCTCCTTCTGTGCTCCCGTGTTCTCCTGCCATTTCAAGACCTCTGTCGCTCGAGTGTGGAGTTGAATTGACGCTTCCCTACCCTGAGTGTGGATCACCTTGTTCCAGAACCTTCCCCCAGGGCCACTGCCGTAGGAAATATCTGTTCATTGTTTGATTCTATGGTTGTTTGATTCCATTAATTGCTGACTCCCCTTTATTGTTCGATTCTATCAATTGTTGACTCCCTTTAATTGTTTGATTCCATTAATTGCTGACTCTCATTAATTGTTTGATTCCTTTAATTATTTGCTTCCTTTAATTGTTTAACTCCAATAACTATTGACTGCATTAATTGTTTGACTCCCGTAATTATTTGATGTTTGTTGAGTGGTGTCAGAGTTTTGTGTTATATTTTTATAGTAAAGAGATGCCAATCTCAAACGGTTGTTTGTTATTCCTCAGAAAACCATGGTCCTTGACTTTCCTTTATTAAGATCCTGATTAGCCTGGTAAGGGATTTCTATCCCTAATTCCCAGGCCTTTATATATATATATATATATATATATATATATATATATATATATATATATATATATATATATATATATATACCTACTATATAAATAAAATCACTGTGATTGAGCGTGATCAGGTATATGCTGATAACCTAAAGGAAAAGAAAAGCCACAAAGTTCCCCAGCACGTTCGTGTAATTCACATCTTCAAGGGTGAGTACACAGCAGACTAATATATATATATATATGTATATATATATATATATATATATATATATATATATATATATATATATATATATATATATATATATATATATATATATATATATATATATATATATATATATATATATATGTGTGTGTGTACGTTTCACCCTTACATCACTGACCACATCCTCTTCCTGCCACACAGGATCTACCACCGACAGTCCATTAGTGTCGCCGTGAGATGTTCATGTCGTTGTAGTCGATTTAGGTGTTGATGTTAACGATGATGTTGTAATTATTGATGTTCTTAATGATGTTACAGATGATGTTACTATTGATGTTGTTATTTTTGTGTACAGGTATATGTTTAAAGCCTTAAATGAGTGGGTGTATATTTCTTAAGCCTTAATGTTTTACTAAGAGTATTTACCAATCTTACAAAACAACGTTTGGACACCTTAGGCAGTTCATACAGTGTAACATCACCGCCTCTACTTAATGTTATGGTTGAAACTCTCTCACAACATCTCTCTTTCTCTCTCACGCTTATTTTTTTCCTCTCTGATTCTCTTTGTATCTCTCTTGGTGTTTCTCTTGTCTCTGTAGTCTCTTCTCGTTATTTTCTCATTTCCTGTGTACCTCTCTCTCATTTATCTTGTCTGTTACTCCCTCTCTCTCTCTCACTCTCTCTTATCCTTCTCCCTACCTTCCTCCCCTTCTCTGCAGTTTCCCTCGTAACATGTGTCTCTTCTTTACAACCTTACTCCCTCTTTCTTTTGTCTGCACCTCTTTCTTCCCTCTCCATCTCTTTCTTTACCCTTGTTTCTGACTTTGAATTTAATTCTCTTTTCATTTAATCGATTTCTTCTTCTTTTTCTTTTTCTTTTTCTTCTTCTTCCTCTTCTTCTTCTTCTTCCATATTCATTTTTTTCTCTTCCTTTTATGTCTTGTGTTTTTGTGTTCCCCCAAACAGCAGCAATAATAATAATAATAATTAATAATAATAATAATAATAATAATTAATAATAATAATAATAATAATAATAATAATAATAATAATAATAATAATAATAATAATAATATAATAATAATATAATAATAATAATAATAATAATAATAATAATAATAATAATTAATAATAATAATAATAATAATAATAATAATAATAATTAGAATATAATAATAATAATAATAATAATAATAATAATAATAATAATAATAATAATAATATAATAATAATAATAATATAATAATAATAATAATTCATAATAATAATAATAATTAATAATAATAATAATAATAATAATAATAATAATAAAATAATAATAATTCATAACAATAATAATAATAATAATAATAATAATAATAATAATAATTATTCATAACAATAATAATAATAATTAATAATAATAATAATAATAATTATTCATAACAATAATAATAATAATTAATAATAATAATAATAATATTCACTATCCATAATTGATGCCCTTCCCTCAATAGCTTCTGTGTGTTAGTGTTTGTTGTTGTTGTCGTTATTTGTGTTTAGTTCTGTGCTTCATTAATTCACGTTTTTAGGCATGTACCCCCAACAGGCCCACACACAACACACAACCGGTTAAACAATATGGAAATAATCACAGTATGTGTTTCGGGATGTCCTTGGTCGTATTGACTAACAGTTTACCATTGTTGTGTGTATATATATATATATATATATATATATATATATATATATATATATATATATATATATACATGTATATATATATATATATATATATAAGAGTTTATTATATATATATATATATATATATATATATATATATATATATATATATATATATATATATATTTTTTTTTTTTTTTTTTTTTTTTCTG
>NW_024719831.1:0-6261 GCF_018991925.1 Homarus americanus | reverse complement strand
CTCCCATATTTATGTGGTGTGGACTATGGGGTACAGAAACCTCTCCCATATTTATGTGGGGTGGATTATGGGCTACAAAAACCTCTCCCATATTTATGGGGGGTGGATTATGGGGTACAGAAACCTCTCCCATATTTATGGGGGGTGGATTAAGGGGTACAGAAACCTCTCCCATATTTATGTCGGGTGGATTATGGGGTACAGAAACCTCTCCCATATTTATGGGGGGTGGATTAAGGGGTACAGAAACCTCTCGCATATTTATGTGGGGTGGATTATGGGGTACAGAAACCTCTCCCATATTTATGTCGGGTGGATTATGGGGTACAGAAACCTCTCCCATATTCATAGGGGGTGGATTAAGGGGTACAGAAACCCCTCCCATATTTATGTGGGGTGGATTATGGGGTACAGAAACCTCTCCCATATTTATGTCGGGTGGGTTATGGGGTACAGAAACCTCTCCCATATTTATGTGGGGTGGATTATGGGGTACAGAAACCTCTCCCATATTTATGGGGGGTAGATTAAGGGGTACAAGGACCTCTCCCTTATTTATGGGGGGTAGGTTATGGGGTACAGAAATCTCTCCCATATTTATGTCGGGTGGATTATGGTGTACGGAAACCTCTCCCATATTTATGGGGGGTGGATTATGGGGTACAGAAACCTCTCCCATATTTATGTCGGGTGGATTATAGGGCAGAGAAACTTCTCCCATATTTATGTGGGGTGGATTATGTGGTAGAGAAACCTCTCCCATATTTATGTTGGGTGGATTATGGGGTACAGAAACCTCTCCCATATTTATGTCGGGTGGATTATGGGGTATAGAAACCTCTCCCATATTTATGTCGGGTGGATTATGGGGTACAGAAACTTCTCCCATATTCATGGGGGGTGGATTAAGGGGTACAGAAACCTCTCCCATATTTATGTGGGTGGATTATGGGGTACTAAAACCTCTCCCATATTTATAGCGGGTGGATAAAGCGGTACAGAATCCTCTCCCATATTTTTTGGGGTTGGATTAAGGGGAACAGAAACCTCTCCCATATTTAGGGGGGGTGGATTATGGGGTGAAGAAACCTCTCTCATATTTATGTCGGGTGGGTTATGGGTACAGAAACATCTCCCATATTTATGTGGGGTGGATTATGGGGTACAGAAACCTCTCCCATATTTATGGGGGCTGGATTAAGGGGTACAGAAACCTCTCCCATATTTATGGGGGTGGATTATAGGGTACAGAAACCTCTCCCATATTTATGTCGGGTGGATTATAGGGTACAGAAAACTCCCCCATATTTATGTGGGGTGGATTATGGGGTACAGAAACTTCTACCATATTTATTGGGGGTTGATTATGGGGTACAAAAACCTCTGCCATATTTATGTGGGGTGGATTATAGGGTACAGAAACCTCTCCCAATTTATGTGGGTGGATAATGGGGTGCAGAAACCTCTCCCATAATTATGAGGGGTGGATTATGTGGTACAGAAACCTTTCCCATATTTATGGGGGGTGGATTATGGGGTATAGAAACCTCTCCCATAATTATGGTGGGTGGATTATGGGGTATAGAAACCATTCCCATATTTATGGGGTACAGAAACCTCTCCCATATTTATGTGGGGTGGATTATGGGGTACAAAAACTTCTACCATATTTATGACGGGTGGATAAAGGGGTACAGAAACCTCTCCCATATTTATGGGGGTTGGATTATGGGGTACAGAAAACTCTCCAATATTTATGTTGGGTGGATTAAGGGGTACAGAAACCTCTCCCATATTTATGGGGGGTGGATTATGGGGTACAGAAATCTCTCCCATATTTATGTCGGGTGGATTATGGGGTATAGAAACCTCTCCCATATTTGTGTCAAGTGGATTATGGGGTGCAGAAACCTCTCCCATATTTATGGGGGGTGGATTATGGGGTACAGAAACCTCTCCCATATTTATGTCGGGTGGATTATAGGGCACAGGAACCTCTCCCATATTTATATGGGGTGGATTATGGGGTACAGAAACCTCTCCCATATTTATGTGGGGTGGATTATGGGGTACAGAAACCTCTCCCATATTTATGTGGGGTGGATTATGTGGTACAGAAACCTCTCCCATATTTATGTTGGGTGGATTAAGGGGTACAGAAACCTCTCCCATATTTATGTCGGGTGGATTATGGGGTATAGAAACCTCTCCCATATTTATATCGGGTGGATTATGGGGTACAGAAACCTCTCCCATATTTATGTCGGGTTGATTATGGGGTACAGAAACCTCTCCCATATTCATGGAGGGTGGATTAAGGGGTACAGAAACCTCTCCCACATTTATGTGGGTGGATTATGGGGTACTAAAACCTCTCCCATATTAATAGCGGGTGGATAAAGCGGTACAGAAACCTCTCCCATATTTATTGGGGTTGGATTAAGGGGAACAGAAACCTCTCCCATATTTAGGGGGAGTGGATTATGGGGTGCAGAAACCTCTCCCATATTTATGTCGGGTGGGTTATGGGTACAGAAACATCTCCCATATTTATGTGGGGTGGATTATGGGGTACAGAAACCTCTCCCATAATTATGGGAGGTGGATTAAGGGGTACAGAAACCTCTCCCATATTTAAGGGGGTGGATTATGGGGTACAGAAACCTCTCCCATATTTATGTCGGGTGGATTATAGGGTACAGAAACCTCCCCCATATTTATGTGGGCAAGTACAGAAACGTCTCCCATATTTATGTGGGGTGGATTATTGGGTACAGAAACCTCTCCCATATTTTTGGGGGGTGGATTAAGGGGTACAGAAATCTCTTCCATATTTATGGGGGGTGGATTATGGGCTACAGAAATCTCTCCCATATTTATGTCGGGTGGATTATGGGGTACAGAAAACTCTCCCATATTTATGGGGGTTGGATTATGGGGTACAGAAACCTCTCCCATATTTATGGGGGGTGGATTATGGGGTACAAAAACCTCTCCCATATTTATGTCGCGGATTATGGGGGTTCAGAAACCTCTCCCATATTTATGTGGGGTGATTATGGGCACAGAAACCCTCCCCACATTTATGGGGGGGTGGATTAAGGGGTACAGAACCTCTCCCATATTTATGGGGGTGGATTATGGGGTACAGAAACCTCTCCCATATTTATGTCGGGTGGATTATAGGGTACAGAAACCTCCCCCATATATATGTGGGGTGGATTATGGGGTACAGAAACCTCTACCATATTTATGGGGGTGGATTATGGGGTACAAAAACCTCTGCCATATTTATGTGGGGTGGATTATGGGGTACAGAAACCTCTCCCAATTCATGTGGGGTGGATTATGGGGTACAGAAACCTTTCCCATATTTATGGGGTGCAGAAACCTCTCCCATCGTTATGAGGGGTGGATTATGGGGTACAGAAACCTTTCCCATATTTATGGGGGGTGGATTATGGGGTACAGAAACCTCTCCCATAATTATGGTGGGTCGATTATGGGGTACAGAAACCTTTCCCATATTTATGGGGTACAGAAACCTCTCCCATATTTATGTGGGGTGGATTATGGGGTACAAAAACCTCTCCCATATTTATGGCGGGTGGATAAAAGGGTACAGAAACCTCTCCCATATTTATGGGGGTTGGATTAAGGGGTACAGAAACCTCTCCCATATTTATGGGGGGTGGAATATGGGGTACAGAAAACTCTCCAATATTTATGTCGGGTGGATTATGGGGTACAGAAACCTCTCCCATATTTATGTGGGGTGGATTATGGGGTACAGAAACCTCTCCCATATTTATGGGGAATTGGATTATGGAGTTACAAAACCTCACCATAAATATGAAATTAGATAAGTGGTACAGAAACCTCTCCCATATTTATAGAGGGGTGGATTATGAGGGTACAGAAACCATTCCCTTATTTATAAGAGGTGGATTATGAAATTGAAACCTCTCATATTTATGTGGGAGTGGATTATGAAATTTGCAGAAACCTCTCCCATATTTATGTGGGGTGGATTATGGGGTATGAAACCTCTCCCCATATTTATGGGGGGTGGATGGTACAGACACCCTCCCATATATTTTATGTGGGGTGGATTATGGTACAGAAACCTCTCCCATATTTATGTAGGGGTGGATAATGGGGTGAGGCCTCTCCCATATTTATGTCAGGTGGATTATAGGTATAGAAACCTCTCCCATATTCATGGGGGGTGGATTAAGGGGTACAGAAACCTCTCCCATATTTATGTCGGGTAGATTATGGGGTACAGAAACCTCTCCCATATTTATGTGGGGTGGATTATGGGGTACAGAAACCTCTCCCATATTTATGGGGGGTGGATTAAGGCGTACAGAAACCTCTCCCATATTTATGGGGGGTGGATTATGGGTTACAGAAATCTCTCCCATATTTATGTCGGGTGGATTATGGGGTACAGAAACCTCTCCCATATTTATGGGGGGTGGTTTATGGGGTACAGAGACCTCTCCCATATTTATGTCAGGTGGATTATAGGGCACAGAAACCTCTCCCATATTTATGGCGGGTGGGTAACGGGGGACAGAAACCTCTCCCATATTTATGGGGGGTGGATTAAGGGGTACAAGGACCTCTCCCATATTTATGTCAGGTGGATTATGGAATTTGACCTCCCATATTTATGTCGGGTTGATTATGGGGTACAGAAACCTCTCCCATATTCATGGAGGGTGGATTAAGGGGTACAGAAACCTCTCCCACATTTATGTGGGTGGATTATGGGGTACTAAAACCTCTCCCATATTAATAGCGGGTGGATAAAGCAGTACAGAAACCTCTCCCATATTTATTGGGGTTGGATTAAGGGGAACAGAAACCTCTCCCATATTTAGGGGGGGTGGATTATGGGGTGCAGAAACCTCTCCCATATTTATGTCGGGTGGGTTATGGGTACAGAAACATCTTGCATATTTATGTGGGGTGGATTATGGGGTACAGAAACCTCTCCCATATTTATGGGGGCTGGATTAAGGGGTACAGAAACCTCCCATATTTATGGGGGTGGATTATAGGGTACAAAAACCTCTCCCATATTTATGTCGGGTGGATTATAGGGTACAGAAACCTCCCCCATATTTATGTGGGGTGGATTATGGGGTACAGAAACCTCTACCATATTTATGGGGGTGGATTATGGGGTACAAAAACCTCTGCCATATTTATGTGGGGTGGATTATAGGGTACAGAAACCTGTCCCAATTTATGTGGGTGGATAATGGGGTGCAGAAACCTCTCCCATAATTATGAGGGGTGGATTATGTGGTACAGAAACCTTTCCCAGATTTATGGGGGGTGGATTATGGGGTACAGAAACCTCTCCCATAATTATGGTGGGTGGATTATGGGGTACAGAAAACTTTCCCATATTTATGGGGTACAGAAACCTCTCCCATATTTATGTGGGGTGGATTATGGGGTACTAAAACCTCTCCCATATTTATGTCGGGTGGATTATGGGGTACAGAAACCTCTCCCATATTCATGGGGGGTGGATTAAGGGGTACAGAAACCTCTCCCATATTTATGTGGGTGGATTATGGGGTACTAAAACCTCTCCCATATTTATAGCGGGTGGATAAAGCGGTACAGAAGCCTCTCCCATATTTATTGGGGTTGGATTAAGGGGAACAGAAACCTCTCCCATATGTAGGGGGGGTGGATTATGGGGAGCAGAAACCTCTCCCATATTTATATCGGGTGGGTTATGGGTACAGAAACCTCTCCCATATTTATGGGGGGTGGATTATGGGGTACAGAAACCTCTCCCATATTTATGGGGGTGGATTATGGGGTACAGAAACCTCTCCCATATTTATGTGGGGTGGATTATGGTGGTACAGAGTAACTTCCCATATTTATGTCGGGTGGATTATAGGGTACAGAAAACTCCCCCATATTTATGTCGGGTGGATTACGGGGTACAGAAACCTCTCCCATATTCATGGGGGGTGGATTAAGGGGTACAGAAACCTCTCCCATATTTATGTGGGTGGATTATGGGGTAAAGAAACCTCTCCCATATTTATGGGGGGTGGATTATGGGGTACAGAAACCTCTCCCATATTTATGTGGGTGGATTATGGGGTATAGAAACCTCTACCATATTTATGGGGGGTGGATTATGGGGTACAAAAACCTCTGCCATATTTATGTGGGGTGGATTATGGGGTACAGAAACCTCTCCCAATTTATGTGGGGTGGATA
>NW_024719830.1:0-20209 GCF_018991925.1 Homarus americanus | reverse complement strand
TTATACCTTTTCAGTTGCCTGACAGAGGTACGTTTACTATTCGTTAGGTGACTGTAAAGTAGCTGCTTTGGCAGTCTACTGTCGACCATGCAGGAAACAAGACCAATCCAGCGAAGTTGTTCATGGATAAAGGTAGCCTCGATGCTCCTACAGTTGGTGTCAGCGAGAATACCGGCATTGTTCTCTTGTCTTCGCAGTGAACTCGGAGGATGGAACGTAGACTATGTTGGTGAAAGTTTTCAAGTGCCTTGAGGTGCCTCCTATATGTGACCCATGTCTCGCTGCCATATACCAGGGTGGGGAGGACCACTGCTGTAGGGAGCTGAAGACACGGGCACAGAGTCTGCCAAAGGCTTGAGATACACATCTTATCCGATGTTGAATCTCTTCATCGATGTCCGAGATGCCGAAAGTGGGTAACATTAGAGAGGAATCCAAACAAGAAGATGAAAACATACATGTATCGTGGGCTGCATACCATGCCAGTCGTCTTTGTCAGGATGTGGACACCAACTGTGATCATGGACAGGCAGCAACTAGTGCACTCCTGCCCTTATTTCCTGATGACTCTAAATCAGTTGCACTGATAAAACATTCAATGGATGTGGTTAGACAGGCTATCAGCATACTCAATCCAAGACAAATTCCAGTAATTGCCTGCGACCAGCTTCTTTAAAAAATAGCTAAAGAAGGACATTCAATGGGCCTGGCCCCACACTCATGGGGAGGACTCATACGTAGTCATGCTAGGTGGACTACACATAAAAATGGCCATCCTGAATTATCTTGGCGACCTGCTTGATGGGAGTGGCTAGGTACAAGCCATAACATAAGCAAATTAGTTCCTCAAGGCAGTGCATGTAAGGAAAACAGCTCGTGCTCATCAATTAACAGCTTGTGCAGTACATACTCTGACAAGAAGCTTATGATGCCTGCACTGTTCATGTTGATGATGCAGAAAAACCCCTGTTTGATGACTGGTGCACTACACAAGCGACAACAAGCCCTCAGTTCAAGTTTTGGGAGCTGGTACTGAAGATAGAAATGGGAATCATGGTTTGGGATCGAGAGGTCCGTCATGGCAACTTTCTATTGTATGTAGATGCCCTGTCTGATCTCCAATGGCTGTTCTATGCTATGAATCACCACAACTATGCTCGAGCTGTTGCACTACACCTGAGAGATATGGTAACACTTCGCGGGAGGCACCCAGATGTATATTCAGAGTTTTGCAAAGCCAACTTTACAATGAAAAAGTCTCGCCGGCCCTTTTAAAGAATGTCCCTAGATGAAAGCCACGAACAAAATAATACCTGTTTGAAGGGTTAGGAAGGAGCAGTTGGCCTGACTGAAAGTCCAACTGCTTTGCTGAGGTGGACGGCAACCGGACCGCAGATGGCACGACATTCTTTATTATTTTCAGGGACTCAGATAACTTTCCTCCGTCATGTTAATTTACTTGTAAATCAATGAGTGACATGGATAACCCATATCTGAATAGCAATGGAGATCGTCTGGTTTTAGATACTAGAGTAGTAGCAGATGTCGTAGTGGTTGCCACCAACAATGCTATTGAAAAAGTAGGACAGGAATGTTGTAATAAGAGAAAGTATTTATTTATTTATTTATTTGATAGAGCTAAAGAACAATCATATGTTTCATAATTTATCAATACAGTTTAACTATATTTATATGTATATCATAACCTTACATTAAACATTGTGACGAAAACATGATTAATTATGTTTAGTATATATATATACAGTATATATATATATATATATATATATATATATATATATATATATATATATATATATATATATATATATAATATATATATATATATATATATATATATATATATATATATATATATATATATATATATATATATATATATATATATATTTCATTAGCCCAATAGCTAATGACTTCTGTTAACAATCAACACTAATTAATTAACTGATGGCACACAGCCTGCTATACTGTGACCGGTCACAGTCATAGGCTTGTGTGCCGTGGGTTCGAATCCTGGTGGGTTGAGGTGTTGATTATATATATATATATATATATATAAATATATATAATATATATATATATAAATATATATAATATATATATATATAATTATATATATATATATAAATATATATATATATATATATATAAATATTTATATATATATATATATATATATATATATATATATATATATATATATATATATATATATATATATATATATATATATATATATATATATATATATATGTGTGTGTGTGTGTGTAAATAAATCAATGTAGGTGCGCATGATTCAGGTATATGCTGATAACCACATAAGAAACAAGAAAACACGAAGTTCCCAAACGCTTTCGTGTAATTCGCATCCTCAGGGGTGAGTACAGGGGTGTACTACGCCACTTTGACGCAGTAACCTGGTGAAAACAACCTCCACTGCAAAGAGTATCACCCTCCGCCTCGATCCCAACAGACTGTGTACACGAGACTGCGTCTAGGGTACAGGTACCTCTGGGAGTACATTGGCAACCCTGAGCCTGGCCGCACTATTTGTAAACTTTGTGGTCAACCCGACTCTCACCCCGTAAGACCTCCTCCTGCAGGTCCCCAGCCGTCACCAACACCATGTTCCTCCCTGACCAGATATCCTCCCTCCTAGAGACAGGTCTGGCACTTGACATTATTAGGGAC
Source organism: Homarus americanus (assembly GCF_018991925.1). NCBI lineage: Eukaryota > Metazoa > Arthropoda > Malacostraca > Decapoda > Nephropidae > Homarus > Homarus americanus. The sequence goes on along the minus strand of NW_024719830.1, from coordinate 17,497 downwards.
CTGCCACGCTTTGCCATAAACAGATGAATTGTACCGGGAATTTTTCCCCCACACACTCATCATTATGTAACTTGCTGACAAAACCCAGGACCCTTCAGGCATTTACACCCTTAATGCATGAGTCACGAAGGCAAGCATGAACTATGCTTGCTTCCCAGTTGGGCGCTGTAAACGCTTTTGCACTTCACCTTGCACCTAGATTATGCAAAGACTTTCGACATTGTGCCCCATGAAAGGCTGAGAATTAAACTGGAAGGGTACGGGGTTCGGGGAAGTGTTCTATCGTGGATGAGAGACTTTCTACATGACCACAAGCAGTGGCACGAAATCGTCATGTGTATCCGTGAAAAGCGGGGTACCACAGGGCAATGTCCTGGCACCGTCGTTGTTTGTTTGTTTCATAAACTACATGCCAGACGATGCAAGTTATTCAGGAAAATTAAGAACAAAACAGGCGCAGACTACTCCGGCTATAACAACGCTCTCTCCACCCTGGAAATGCCATCCCTCAGTGACCCCCACCACCACACAGTAGCAGGGTTTGGTAGTGGACTACTGCACCATCCTCGTCATCGCCTCTTACTGCCACCTGCAGTCCCCCGCCCCCTCACGCAGCCCGCCACTACACAATATTCAGCCCATAAAAGCCCGCACTGATAGATATAAGAATAGCACCATCCCATCTATTGTTAAAATAATAAACAGCTCCGGAGATATGTACTGTACAGCCCTGTAAATGTATTGAACGTACATTATTATGTCTAAATCACATGTAAGTTTGTATATTTTCAGCCACCGGCTGCAACTCTATTAATAAACCGTTTGTTATTATTATTATTATTACACACACACACATATTGCCATATCAACGACAAAAACGTAAGATAATAACTTTCCGCATTTAGGCTTGACTCGTGGCTTGTGCGTGGCTTGACTCGTGGTATGTCTCGCAACATAAGTGACTCGTGACATGACTCGTAGTATGATTTGTCATAACTCCTGGCACGACTCGTAGGATTAATCCACCGGAAGAGAGAGAGAGAGAGAGAGAGAGCGAGCACAATGAAGATAAGATAAGAAATATAAAAAATATCACACTTCCCCTCCAACTTATACCAGTCTGTACACTAGCGTAACTTTTTACTGCTACAATACTACTAATGATAAATGACGCACTTGTTATTCAGTAATAATAATAGTAACAATAGTAAACGGACAACAACAACAACAACAACAACAACAACAACAACAACAACAACAACAACAACAACAAATACCAACAACAAATAACAACAACAATGCAACAACAACAACAACAACAACAACAACAACAACAACAACAACAACAACAACAACAACAACAACAACAACAACAACAACAACAACAAATACAACAACAACAACAACAACAACAACAACAACAACAAAACAACAAACAACAACAACAACAAAATGTAAACAACAACAACAACAACAACAACAACAACAACAACAACAACAACAACAACAACAACAACAAATGAACAACAACAACAACAACAACAACAACAAATAACAACAAAACAAACAACAACAACAACAACAACAACAACAACAACAACAACAACAACAACAACAACAACAACAACAACAACAATAATAATAATAATAATAATAATAATAATAATAATATTATTATTATTATTGTTATTATTATTATTATTAACACATATAATAGTAACAATATTTGTAAAATATGAAAGTTGCGATTTCGTATTCAGGGAGTTGTTGGAGCTTCCAATAACTTGGTGACATAAACCATGCCGTTGCTGTAGCCACTTCACTCCTGAGCAGTTGCTTCAAGTATATAGGGGATTTATTCGTCCTAACTTGGAGTGCTGCTCTTATATCTGGGGTGGCTCTTCTTCTGTCCATCTGTTAGACAGGGTGTAATCAAAGGCATTTCGTCTTATTAACTCTCTTCCTTTAGTTTACCATCTTTCTTCCCTTTCTCTTCGCCGCAATGTTGCTTCACTCTCTCTCTTTTACAGGCACTTTAACGGGCAATGTTCAGTGGATCTGGCATCCTGTGTACCACCGACAAGGCCGTGGGTTCGTAACACACGTCTTGCCCGCGGTGCCCACCGTTTCTCTGTGGATGTCGGTCACACTAGAATAACCCGTTATAGTACACCCTACTTTTCTCACACAGCCAAACTGTGGAATGCTCTGCCTTCTTCTGTGTTTCCATACTCATACAATCTGTCTCACTTTAAAAAGCTGGTTTTCCGGCATCTTCGTGATGTAGATTAATAGATCCCCTTTCTTTTCTATTTTTCATTTATTTCTATTCTTATTTTTTCGCCCCCTAGGCCCCGTTGTGGGTCGTTCGACCTGTGCCCAGGTGGGCTAATTCAGATCCCACCTGATGTTGGTGGGGACATTCGCTATGGGGGAAGGGTTTGGGACATTGGCCGTGACCTTTGAACACTGTCGGTCTGACCACTGGCTTGACAAGTGTTTCCACTATCCAACACTCCCAGGGACGTGCATAGGGGGGAGGCTACAGGGGCTTGGACCCCTACATTTGCCTCTTCATGACCCATAAGTGCCCCTTTCTTAAAAAATTAAATTATTTGTGTAGTCTTAAATTTTAAGTTCTGTCAGTTCATGATTAACTAGACTACAGTTTATAAGTTCAGAGCACTGTGTGGGGCTTAGAGGATACCATGGTGTGTCGTCCCCTTCTTGTGTTGTGTCTCATGGACGGACAGACGTGAAACGTTCGTGACTGTGTTGTGGTTAGCCGATACACGTACTACATCATTCCTTTTCTCGCATTTCTCGTGAATTTCGTAAATCGTTCACATTCACTTATTTATGCAGGTGAGTTATTCGTACATGTGTAACTGTGACACACGAGTTTCTGATAATCTGACACAACAGCTCAACAAATGAGCAGAGGAGGAACAACATAATAGTGTTTGGAGTCCCTGAGAGCCAGTCGGAGGAAGCTGAGAGTAGAAAAACACACGATAAGATGGAGTTTGAGAATATTTGTACAGGGGTTCTGAAAATGTTATCGCCCCCCCCCCTCCCCCCCTCAGGATGTGAGGAGGCTAGGACAAAGGCAGAACAAGCCTCGCCCCCTCAGGATCACACTAGTGGGTGAGGAGAAAAAATGTGAAGCTATTCGGCTGGCAAAAAAATTAGCAAGGAGCAAGACATTTCGGAATATATTCATAAACCCAGATCGCAGGGTAATGCAGAGGGAACAGCACAAATACTCCTATGGTGCTTGAAGCAGAAGAGGGAGGATTTGATGAGGAACGGGGACGGACATGCATGCTTTATATACAAGGGGAAGGTAGCGGAAGCAAGTGAGCCAGTATACAGTAGAGCCAGGGGACAGCGGGACACCTCCCACCCAGGGGGAGGCGAGCGCCATGTAAACAATTTCATCTCTGACCACACCCCACAAAACACAATGTATTTTGTAAATGCTGTAGCTGCTGAGAATGGAGGGAGGCTGGAGTCACTACCCAGATCAGAGACGTTACCGAGAACAAATTCCGGCTTGAAAGTACTGCACACTAATACTGACACGTTCCTTGATAAGAAAGAGGAGTTTGAAACACTACTGAAGGCACACCAACCCGATATAGGTGTTGTACAACTGTTGTACAAGAACAAGAGAATCGACCTGGAGGAATGTGAGTTCAATATATATGGATATGACTTATTTAAGAGCTTTTCTTAAGAAACTTGCAAGGGGGGTGTGGATATCTATGCTAGGCAAGACCTTAGGGCCAACTAGGTGAGGGTACAGGGAGAGGATGTTTTTGAAGAATCAAAGTGGTGTAAAATCAAATTAAAGGGAGGGGAATTACTTGTTGTCGGGTGTATCTACAGATCCCCAAACTGTAGCTTACTAAGCCAAAGGAACTTAAAAGCCTTAATAGACAACGCAACGGCGCTCAACCCTTGACATGGGGGACTTTAACTATGGCGACATTGACTGGAGATATGAAACCACACCAAATTACCTAAATAATCCTGCTACTCTTTTTGTAGAAACATTGAGAGAAAATGTTCTATTCTAACATGTCAAAGACCCGGCTCACTGCAGTGGGGAACAAACACCCAAGCCTCTGGACCTCATCATAACTAATGAGGAGTGTATGGTGGCCAAGCCGGAACACCTAGCCCTCGTTGGCACCAGTCACCACGTATCGTTGTCCTTCAGATTTAACTGTTACTTGGTTCATGACAAAAACAGACTAAGGTTAAAATATTACAAGGGTAATTACAACAGAATGTGGGAGGAGATGAAGGGTATCCACTGGCCTGACTCACTGAGATACAGGAAGCAGATACTACTCTGAATATCATAACCAGTACAGTGAACCATTTGATCGATAAATATATACCCAAGACCAAACCCAGTGCCTCCAGGAAATCAAAGAATCCATTACACATGAACCATGCAGCGGTCGACAAACTTTCGAAGAAAACTCAGAAATTCGAGATGTGAGTTTGGACAAATGATGAGCAGGACAGGAGGATGTATGCCATATCCAGGAACTAAGCATCAAAGTGTAGAAGGGCTGAAAAAGAGTTCCAGAGGCGGATTGCGAGCGAGATCAAATCAAATCAAAATGCGTTTTACCGCTACGCGAAGTCGAAATTAAAAACGCGAGTAGGCGTATCGGACGTGAGGCTTGAAGATGGTCGTTACGCAGATTTTGACTAGGACAAGGCGGAAGCGTTGAACAGTTTCTTTTCCTCGGTGTTCACAAAAGAGGATGCGAACAATCTTCCTGCGTTTAAGGACAGACGGTTTGACACAGCACTGACCCACATTATGTTCTCAGAAGAGGGTATAAGAAATAAACTGTCAAAGATAAAGGTTCATTAGAGCCCCGACCCTGACACTGTGCATCCCAGAGTGCTAAGAGAGTTTACAACGAGCTTGCTGAGCCCCTTAAGAGCATGATCTGTAAATGCCTGGATGAGCAAAAAGTCCCCAGTGACTGGAAAACAGTTTATGAGTCCTATATTCAAGAAGGGCGATCGTCACTCAACGAATAATTATAGACCAGTGAGCCTGACCAGCATAGTGTGTAAAGTGCTTGAGAGCATTATAAGAGATGCCATGATGGAACATCTACTACAAAACAACCTTATAAAGGACTGCCAACACTGTTTTATGCCGGGACGGTCCTACTTGACACAATTACTCGAGGTAATAGATACTTGGACCCAAATTCTGGAACAGGGCGGTAATATTGACAATATATACCAAGATTTTCCCTCGGCTTTCGCCACTGTACCCCATGATAGGCTGAAAATTAAACTGAAGGGTACAGGATTCAGGGAAATATCCTAGCGTAGATCGGATACTTTCTTCACGATCGCATAGTAGTGTTGTGATATTGGTAGGCATGTCCAATTTTATTATTTTTAACCTCAGTCCTTCATGCCAGACTTTATCAAATGCTTTTGATACATCTCTTAGAATTATATTGCATTGGTCTCTGTTGCTTGCAGCATTTGCAATTGATTCGTATATTAGTGCTATTGCTGTGTTGGTTCCTCGATTTTTCCGAAAGCCGTGCTGTCTCGGGTTATATTTGTTTTCTTGGTCTAGAAAATTTCTGAGTCTGTGGTTGACTATTTTTTCCAATATTTTACCGGGTGTTTCCAGTAGTGAGATAGGTCTGTAGTTCTCTGCTTGGGTATGGTTCTTTCCTGCTTTCGGGATGAGTCTGATTTTGGCTATTTTAAATTTGGTTGGGAAGAAGCCAGTTGCAAGTGAGGCATATATATATATATATATATATATATATATATATATATATATATATATATATATATATATATATATATATATATATATATATATATATATATATATATATATATATATATATATATATATATATATATATATATATATATATTTCAGCTGTTCGATCATTGACTCAGGAATATTTATTAGTACGAGTATATTAATTTGGCTAATGCCAGGTGTTTTGTTTTTAAAGTTTGCTATTGTTTTTTAATATCATTTTGGGTTAATGGAGCAATTATTGGGTTATTAATATTTAATGAATTGAGGTTGATTTTCCTGGTAGGTTTCCATTTCTCTGTGTTCTGGCTCAAATATGTTCTAGTTGCCTGTTCTGTTTCTTGGCAGAAGCTTCTATTGTCTTCGTAGTTGATTCTGAATATGTCTTTCCAGTATTCTCTAAATATTGGTTCTTTATCGTGTGGTTCTGTTGCCTTTCTTCCGTTTTTGTCCTTTATGTAGCTAATTTCTTCCGGGATAGTTCCCGTTAGGCTTTTTTTTCCAGAATGCTTTTGGGTTTCTGTAGTCTGCTTGTGTGTCATTGATCAGTTTGTTCCATTTCTCATTGTTTGTTCTTGCTTATGACTTTCAGTTCTTCTTTTAAATTCCTGTATAATATTCTGTTGTCATTGTTCCACCCGTGTGTTATTGTGTATTCATATAGATTGGTGAATCTGGTTTGGATCATTTTCTCTTCATATGTTAATCGTGCATATGGTAATGTACGGTATGTTGTTTTGGGGACAGCAGGTGTTCACAATGTTCCGGTCATTAAGTCAGTGATCGAACCCTTACTAATCTTCTTAATCAGCATATACTTGGATCACGCGCACCTACATTTGTCCCGTTAGTTCAGTCCCTTAAATTATTAAATATTAACGTTGTTTTTAAGTATGACTCTACTATTACCAATATATTAATCAAGAATAGCCTAACCTTGAATGTAAATGGAAGTGTTTACTGCAATCCATGTAGCAACTGTAATGGAAATTTTGTAGGACAAACTGGGAAAGCATTGCAACTCCGAATTAAACAGCACAAGTACAATATCAGAACAACATCTGAAAGCAGTGCACTGTCGTTCATGTTAGGAACAATAATCATCCCATGGATTGGGAAAACAGCTTAGAAGTGTACAAATCATCATGTGTCACAGAAAGACTCCTGGTTGAAGCTAGTTTGATTAGGGAATTGAATTCTATAAACCTTAGTGATTGTCAGTACAAAACTGATATTATGTTACACAAATTTATTTGTCCGTGGCCCAAGGTTAAAAATGCTTTTAAAGCATTGGAGTTAGATGTAGGATAGATGATTAGTGGGTCCCATATTCTTTACCCGACTTAACTCGACTAGTCACGTGCGGATTAGTGGATATCATGTTTGACCTGACCATGTTTAATAAGGTCACCCTGTGTACTTAAGCCTCTCCCTGTCCGTGTAATTCAGTTGCCTCTGAAGATGTCTTGAATAAAGACGAAAGCTAAGGTGCTCCATTGTTTCCCTTTTCCCTGTAAAATTTTAAAGCAAACGGTGGGGCTGTTGACGTTATTATATTTTCAATTTTCAAAATAACATTGTTGAAATTTTTAGGTTAAAAGTAAAGCACATTACGGTAGTTACGAATTCGCCAAATGCTTTTGTTCACATGCAGTTAAAACGTCGTTTTCACTGCTCTACGCAAGTTTTGTAATCCTATACCCGATTTGCGTTCTATAGATTAAAACAAAATTGCTGTCCCAATACCTTTACCTGCTAACATAATTAACTTTAGTCAAGAAAGCGTCCTTCAATTTTACCCCCCCCCCAAAAAAAAAAATTATCTATAAACAAAGTCCGGTCAAATTATGATAGTAGCCAGTGTTCGATTTTTCCATAAAAAAAAAGGTTTTCCTGTGGTTTTTGTGATTAGAACCTAATATAGGTGTATAAACATCTCAAAGGGCACTACTCAGTCGGGTGTCCTTACCTGGAGTTGGCGGACGCTCGCCCCACAGGGGATCACAGGCTGAAAGTTGAAGCCGCTCGTCTGGATAACTGTGAGTAGTAGCTTTTTCGGAGTAAGAGTTGTGAACTCTTGGAACAATCTGCCTTGAGTGTTGTGACGGCACCGAGTGTGAGCTCTTTCAAGACCTGACCAGCACTGGAGCAGATTCACATGCATCCAGGTGTCAGTGCATGCCCAGCACTTGCCAATAATGCGTAACAGAGACGTGGCCGATCACCCAAGCGGCTAACGAGCCGATGAGTGGTGAAGAGAATAAAAGTAAAAAGTAAAAGAATCTGACCTTCCTGGTGCTAACCGCCAGTTTTCGACCTTCCCATAATGCATCATTCTCCTCAGTTCATTGTTTACCCATTGCCGAGAACAGAACTCTTCAATGGGATGTTTTTCTTAACTCGCTTTTTCCATTATTCCTCGTCAGCTCAGATAAGAAATTCATCTTTTTGGTAGGTAGTGGTTGCAAACAATAATGGAATTCGAAATCTGGCTACTATCCAAAACTTACCCAACGCCCCCCGTAATATAAGTGACATATATGGCTAATACGCTACGATAAAAACAATTAAGCTAAACTTACCTTAGGGAATTAAAATGGCGACGGGTGGACATCATCGATGGGCTAATGTTGCTCAACACAAAATAAGTACTGTACTTCTTTAAGTGTAACATTTTCCTGATCTTTAAATTTTGCTAATATTCAAAACAGCTTTTCTCATTCCGTCCTGTCAGGTGAACACTTGCCATTACAACTATTTCCCGCACAAAACAATTACCGAACTACACTCAGGGCTGAGGATAAGCTTCCGGTGTTGGCCGTCAGGAGAACAAGTATTCCAAAACTCTTTTTATCACATCTTTATCAAATTTCTTATGTTGAATATGAAGATCAATTTATCGGCCTATTTAACCCACCATCTGGTATTTTTTTAACAAAACTCGTTGAGGATATGTTTCACTACACAAGTTTCATTATATATTTAATCTCAGGTTTTCCAAATACCACTTTTTATAGAGTAAGCTTTAGTTTTAAAATTAGCAAAACTAACAGACTACATCATTCTCATCAAACTAACGTGATCTAACCTTATGTAACCTAACGCTCTTAGAATATATTTTTGTTTAGCATGGTTATGTGGATTAGTCTGGGTTTAATTTGTTAATTTTGAATCTTTTAAAAGAAATGCATGATACTGTAGTCGAAAATCGGATATTCATAATTTGATCAATTACATATTAGTTGTTTTAGAAGTGATTGAAAAAAGGAAAGACATTAGAGTACACACAAATTAAGGTATGATATACAACTTCACTTGCTTAAGTAATGGTACTGTATAAAGTATGCTTACCCGCAGGTGGACGGAGCCAAGGCCTTGACACTTGACATCACACAGGCCAGGCAGGCGAGAGGACCTAATTTGCTGTTGTACTATGGGCCAATTGCAAGATCAACCGTGGTGTGATTTTTCAAGATGGGCCATGGTGGTACCTGATTGCCGTTTGTTGTTACTCCGCCATCGTAGTGTAGTCAGGTGTACCAACTGCCGGAAGACTTGGGGGTTGGTTGCTTGCACCCCGAAAACGTTGTCAGTGGCACGAAACGTTTGCTCTTGCTACACGATTTACGAGCATAAAAAACTTGAATCCCAAGCTAAGGTGCACCTCATTTTCCTATTTTCTTGGATTATAAGCCAATTCTGGGAATAAAGTATAATCATTTACAGTGAATATAGGTAAATAAAGCCTGTGACAACCATAACGTAGGAATTGAGTGTAATATCTGTTCCTTTCTTCGGTAAATTTGCATTGTCACACCGTTCACTTATAGCAAGTAAAAAATATATTTGTCTGGTGTATTTGTGTGTTTAGACCTAATATGACCTTCATTTCTGGCGGAAATTAGCCGTTTTTTGCGATTTTTTTTCGTTTGACGTTTTCCGAAAAAATGTGGCTTAGCGACTAAAAAAAAAAAAATATAACACTAAAAAAACCAAAACCTAACCTAACTGAACTGACTCACCATATGATGGAATCACCTATTTCTTACCTTATTGACCTGGTTATTGTTTGTCGTTACATTCTGGGATTCTTACCCAACGCCACATATGTTGGTCTTTGCGATATTTACATTCCGTCTTGTTCTTAGTACACTTTACTGAGACTTCCATGGTCGGAACTGAACTTGAATTTCAAAATATGAGACCCAAAATGAAACTCGATTTTGATTGGGCCAAATATACTCTGAATTAGCAAGAACACTTTTGATTGGCCGCATGACGTGTACGGGTACGCATGAAGGAGACGCGAGAGAGACAGTGTTGGGTGAGAGGCAGACGATAATGGCGGGAAATAATGGAAGAAAATAGAAATTTATTTGGAAAAGCTATCTCCGTTATTATACATTTCCGCAGGTAATGTAATAGATGAAAATTATCTTATAATTAGACGTCTTATTCGAATATGATAATAGATTAGTGATAGGAATGAACGGTGTGTAAACGCAATAATACCCTTTCTTCTTTATCCTTATTAAATCTAACAATAAAGTTATAAGTTTTTCATGAACTTGGGGTTGGGTGAGTGTAATAAAGAGACCTATGGCCTGTTCTGTGGATGAAGTCAGTAGAATATACCAAAGTACAGTATTAGATATTATAATTTGTTATGACTGATGAACTCACTGTACAGATGAATTGGGATAAAATCTTGAAAAAATATCACCATAACTGTTAGTTTTCTATCAAACAGGAAATTATCTTTATACCAAAATTTTTACTTTCATATTATACAAGGCCAGTTATCTACAAGATATGAAAACTTGAGATAATGTTTCCTCCTTTTCTCCACCTGATTATAGTAATGCAATAAATACCCTTTCAAAAAAACAAGACATGAACACTTTCCCAATGTCAGGAGTAAAAATGTATACAATATGTTAAGACATGGACTAAACCAGAAGTCGGAGAAAAGTATCTGCTGTTTAAATGGTCTTTTATTTGGAAAAATATTACATGTAAATACTGGATATGGATCCTCTACCAGAGAGCCTTCAAATAGTTAGTGTGCAGACACTTCTTTACAAGGCATATACTCAACTATTATGGAAATGAAGACATGTTAGGTTAGGTTAGGTTCATCTTGTGAGCAAATGTCATGGAACCCATATACAGTAGGTATAGTCATGAAATTCTACCGACTAATCAGAAACTAATAATGTTAAACATAGAACAAGATGATAATTAAATGGTTTAAAAATATCCTCAATACAGTCTGCAATGTTAATTGCAAATCATTCCTGCATTTTTTTATGTTTAATATACAGTATACTGTACTGTAATAATAATAAGGATGAGAATACAATGATAATGCTTATTTCAGAATATAGCCTTTATTAAAAGCAGAATATGTTATAATGTATGGATGATCAAGAATAAAGTATTTAAAAAAAATCATCCACAAATTTCACAAATAAATTAATACGTAATATCCATGTATGTATGGAGAGTGTAAAATAAAAAAAATAATAATAATAATTAAGGCATACAGTATGTTATGATTTCTCCAAGGTATATGTTCAGAAAATTCCAGAAACTGCATTTTTTCTGGTCTATGAGTAATTTGGGTATTTTACGGAAAGTCTCCAAATTTTTCTGTTCCGAGTCTGGGAACCATTTCCGAGGTTAGGTTAGAAAGCAAATTCCAAAATCTTCCCTGGAACCGGAAAAATTCCCCATCAATCAAATGATACCAAGATTTATCTCTTCAGTATTGGTGAAAGGTGAATAGTCAGCTGTATTTCCACCTGTAAGTGAAAATAAAGTCATTAATATTGTGTTAGTTAAATTTGCGAATTCTGAAACATCTTTATTGATGAGGGTTAATATTTATAAGTTTCCAACATCTAATTTGGGGATTTTACGGAAAGTCTCCACATTTTTCTGTTCGAGTTTGGGAACCAATTCCAAGGTTAGCTTAGGTAGCTCAGATTTTTTTGGTTTGATATGCAACACACACTCAAAAAATTTATCCCTTTTTTGGGAGAAATTTGTAGAGCAAAAATTATAAGCCCTTTAAAATTTTAATTATCTACATCAAAATGTTAACCTAACCGACTTAACTTAACCTAACTAGAAACTGACTTAAACATCATAAAATAAAGTATACTGTCTTTCATATTTTAAAGGTTGGATTAAGGACAAATTCACTTATGTTAATTTCTGGTTACAGTTAATTAGTCAAGTCTGACATATTTCTGTTGTCATCATTAGAATGTACAGTATATCACATTTATTGAAGATTCATAATTTCATTATCTTTGAATATCCAAGAATTGTAATAAAAAACCAATTAAAGGTAAAGGGAGTCTCTCCTCGACTTACGACGGTGTTCCGTCCCGACGACCAGGTCGTAATACCTGAAATATTGTTATCAATGACTTCTTTTGGTATTAAACAATACACTTTGGTGCTAATTTTTTCCTCTTACATGAAGTAGCTTTAGTGTATAGGGTGAAACACCTATCATGAAGTGATTGTCATTTGAACTTTACGGAGTCTGAATTTATAAAAAAACACAACTAATGTTTTTTATCTACTCATAATCAATTTGGTAAAATGAATGTTTAGGTCATCCACATACTTGGCATTTGAAAAAACATAATTTCAATGTCACCAAACCTAACCTAACCCAACTTAACTAATCTAACGTAACCTAACTTAACTGGTAAAAATCGGTCAACTTAAAATCATTAAATTCGCTGGATGGCCAAAAAGATAATAATATCATCAATTCCATTTACTTTAGAAGGACTTATTCATTTTTGTTGAAATCATGGACATACAAAGCCAATATATCTACATTTTATTCTACCACTGTGAATGGCAAAGTTAATTAATATCACCACTCCAACTGTTGGCCCAAACAAGTCGTAAAGTAGTTCTTTCTTGAAATACATTGAGTCACTAAGGGAATACAAAAATAAAACATGAATTTAGGTCACTGAATTTATCTTATTAGTAGCAAATTGTGGTTAAACTGATACACAAATGAAACATGCCTGGGAAGTACCTAGCACTAATTACCTGGCATATTTGGACTTATTAAAATATGAAATCTAGGCTAATAAGTAATTATAATAAGGAAATAATTATTTTGGTAGTGCTGGACGGTTATTAATTGCGTTCATTACGAAAATTGGGTCGATATTAATTCTGATAAAGGACGTCCATCGACCATCACGGATGGACCAGTTTGGATTCACCTGGCATTGGTTACCCGGCATATTTGGACTTATTAAAGTGTGAAATTTATGCTACAAAGTAGTTATACTAAGGAAATAATTATTTTGGTAGTGCTGGACTGTTATTAATTGCCCTCATTACGAAAATTGGGTCGATATTAATTCTGATAAAGGACGTCATTCACCATCCCAGAGGAAGCTGTTCTCACCACTCTTCAAATAGACCATTTACGACTTTTTTTTTAGTTTAATTTGATTTCAATACATTTCTACACATAAATTAGTTGTATTAGTTATCTTAAAGGCTTATCTTTTATGATGGTTAGGCGAATTTGGAGGATATAAACGGTGATGAGACAATTGGAGGCTGGCGGCATTTTTCGTACACAAACATGGACCGCTTTTTAAAAGAACAATACAATTCTGCATGTGCTGTTTTATATGGAGTATATCGTATAACAAATATTATTCCTTTGCAGATTTATACATTTTATGTCCATTCAAATCAATTTTCTTTCTTTTGGTTTCGTTCCAATAACGAATCGTACATATTTTTCTTTTTTCTAGCCAAAAACGCTTCTTGCATAACAACCATGGAAGTACTACAGCATGGTATACACCACGGCTGATCTTGCATATGGGGCTTAATGCGATAGAGACAGTTTTTTTTTTTTTTTTGTGGAGGCCCTAAAAATGTGGTCATACTGTCTTTGTTACAGAGCAGTGGACACGTTGTCCTTGTTACAGGGTAGTAGTCACATCGTCCTTCTTATTGGGCAGTGGTCACATTATCTTTGTTACAGGGTAGTGATCACATTGTCCTTGTTACAGGGCAGTGGTCACATTGCTCTTGTTACAGGGCAGTGGTCACATTGTTATAGGGCAGTATTCACTTTGTTCTTGTTACAGGCCAGTATTCACAGTCTTTGTTACAAGGGAGTAATCACTTTGTCATTGTTACAGGGCAGTGGTCACATTGTCCTTGTTACAGAGCAGTGGTCACCTTGTTCTTGTTACAGGGCATTGGTCACATTATCTTTGTTACAAGGGAGTGATCACATTGTCATTGTTACAGGGCAGTGGTCACATTGTCCTTGTTCCAGGGCAGTGGTCACTTTGTTCTTATTACAGAGCAGTAGACACATTGTCCTTTTTACAGAGCAGTGATCAAATTGTCCTTGTTACAGAGCAGTGGTCAGTGTCCTTGTTACAGGGCAGTGGTCACATTGCCATTGTTACAGAGCAGTGGTCACCTTGTACTTGTTACAGGGCAGTGGTCACATTGTCTTTATTACAAGTGAGTGATCACATTATCATTGCTACAGGGCAGTGGTCACATTGTCTTTGTTACAGGGCAGTGGTAATATTGTCATTGTTACAGGGCAGTGGCCACATTGTCCGTGTTACAGGGCAGTGGTCACCTTGTTCTTGTTACAGGGCAGTAGACGCATTGTCCTTTTTACAGAGCAGTGATCAAATTGTCCTTGTTACAGAGCTGTGGTCAGAGTCCTTGTTACAGGGCAGTGGTCACATTGCCATTGTTACAGAGCAGTGGTCACCTTGTTCTTGCTACAGGGCAGTGGCCACATTGTCTTTGTTACAAGGGAGTGATCACATTGTCATTGCTACAGGGCAGTGGTCACATTGTCTTTGATACAGGGCAGTGGTCACATTGTCCTTGTTACAGAGCAGTGGTCACCTTGTTCTTGTTACAGGGAAGGGATCACATTGTCTTTGTTACAAGGGAGTGGTCACGTTGTCTTCGTTACAGGGCAGTGGTCACATTGTCTTTGTTACAGGACATTGGTAACATTGTTCTTGTTACAGGGCACTACTCACATTGTCCTTGTTACAGGGCAGTGGTAACATTGTCCTTGTTTCAGGGCAGTGGTCACATTCTCCTTTTTACAGAGCAGTGGTCATATTGTTCTTGTTACAGGGCAGTGGGCACATTGTCCCTGTTACAGAGCAGTGGTCACATTGTCCTTGTTACAGGGCAGTGGTCACATTGTCATTGCTATAGGACAGTGGTCACATTTCTTTGTTACAGGGCAGTAGTTACATTTCCTTGTTACAGGGCAGTGGTATTATTGTCTTTGTTATAGGGCAGTCGTCATATGGTCTTTGTTACAGGGCAGTGGTCACATTATCATTGTTACAAGGCAGTGGTTACATTTCCTTGTTACAGGACAGTGGTATTATTGTCTTTGTTATAGGGCAGTTGTCATATTGTCTTTGTTACAGGGCAGTGGTCACATTACCATTGTTACAAGGCAGTGGTTACATTTCCTTGTTACAGGGCAGTGGTCATATTGTCTTTGTTACAGGGCAGTGGGCATATTGTCTTTGTTACAGGGCAGTGGTCACATCATTGTCACAAGGCAGTGGTTACATTTCCTTGTTACAGGGCAGTGGTCATATTGTGTCTTTGTTGTTACAGGGCAATGGTCATATTGTCTTTATTTGGGGTAGTCACGTATCATTGTTACAAGGGCAGTTGTATATTTATCTTTGTTTACAGGCAGTAGATCCATTATCATTGTTACAGGGCGGTGGTCATATTGTGTTTTGTTAGGGCAGTAAAGATCACGTATCATTGTTATAAGGCAGTTGTCATATTGTCTTTGTTACAGAATAAGTGGTCACGTATAAAATTTCGTTACTGGGCAGTGGTCATATTGTCTTTGTTACAGGGTAGTGGTCACATTATCATTGTTACATGGGCAGTGGTCACAATCATTGTTATAAGGCATTGGTCATATTGTCTTTGTTACAGGGCAGTGGTCACATTATCATTGTTACAGGGCAGTGGTCACATTGTCTTTGTTACAGGGCAGTGGTCACATTATCATTGTTACAGGGCAGTGGTCACATTTCCTTGTTACAGGGCAGTGGTCACATTGCCTTTGTTACAGGGCAGTGGTCACATTGTCTTTGTTACAGGGCAGTGGTCACATCATCATTGGTACAGGGCAGTGGTCACATTTCCTTGTTACAGTGCAGTCGTCATATTGTCTTTGTTATAGGGCAGTCGTCATATTGTCTTTGTTACAGGGCAGTGGTCACATTGTCTTTTTACAGGGTAGTGGTCATTATCATTGGTACAGGGAACTGGTATTCACATTATCCGCTTGTTACTCTGGGGCGATGGTCATTGTCTTTCTAGGGCGTGGTGCTTCTTGTTACCAGGGCAGTGGTCGTGTCTTTGTTATGGGGCGATACGTTCATTAAGCTAGGTACTACTGGAAACGGTGGTCATTGTCATTGCTATAGGGCAGTAATCACATTGTCATTGTTACAGGGCAGTGATCACATTTCCTTGTTACAGGGCAGTGATCACATTCCCTTGTTACAGGCCAGTCGTCACATTGTCTTGGTTACAGGGCAATGATCACATTTCCTTGTTACAGGGCAGTTATCACATTTCGTTGTTACGTAGTAGTCGTCATATTGTCTTTGTCACAGGGCAGTGGTCACATTGTCTTTTTACAGGGTAGTGGTCACATTGTCATTGGTACAGGGCAGTGGTCACATTGTCCTTGTTATAGGGCAGTGGTCACATTGTCTTTCTACAGGGCAGTGGTCACATTGTCATTGTTACAGGGCAGTGGTCACATTGTCTTTGTTATAGGGCAGTGGTCACATTGTCATTGTTACAGAGCAGTGGTCACATTGTCATTGTTACAGGGCAGTGGTCACATTGCCATTGTTACAGGGCAGTGATCACATTTCCTTGTTACAGGGCAGTGATCACATTCCCTTGTTACAGGCCAGTCGTCACATTGTCTTGGTTACAGGGCAATGATCACATTTCCTTGTTACAGGGCAGTTATCACATTTCGTTGTTACGTAGTAGTCGTCATATTGTCTTTGTCACAGGGCAGTGGTCACATTTCCTTGTTACAGGGCAGTGGTCACATTTCCATTTTAAAGGGCAGTGGTTACATTGTCTTTGTTACAGATCAGTGGTCACGTTGTCATTGTTACATTGCAGTGATCACATTTCCTTGTTACAGGGGAGTGATCATATTTCCTTGTTACAGGGCAGTGGTCACATTGTCTTTGTTACAGGGCAGTGATCACATTGCCATTGTTACAGGGCAGTGATCACATTTCTTTGTTACAGGGCAGTGATCGCATTTCCTTGTTACAGGGCAGTCGTCATATTGTCTTTGTTACAGGGCAGTGATCACATTTCCTTGTTATAGGGCGGTGGTCACATTGTCATTGTTACAGGGCAGTGGTCACATTGTCATGGTTAAAGAGCAGTGGTCACATTTTTTTGTTACAGGGTTGTGGTCACATTGTCAATGTTATAGGGCAGTGGTCACATTGTTAGTGTTACAGAGCAGTGGTCACATTGTCATTGTTACAGGGCAGTGGTCACATTGTCATTGTTACAGGGCAGTGGTCACATTGTCATTGT
>NW_024719829.1:10000-111565 GCF_018991925.1 Homarus americanus | reverse complement strand
AACCCAACCCACCCCAACCCAACCAACCCAACCCCTAACCTAACCAACCCACCCCTAACCTAACCAACCCACCTCTAACCCAACCAACCCAATTCTAAACAACCCAACTCTAACCTAACCAACCCACCCTAACCTCAATCTAATTCTACCCAATCCAACCCACCCCTAACCTAACCAACCCACCCCTAACCCAACCCAACCCACCCTTAACCTAACCAACCCACCCCTAACCTAACCAACCCACCCCCTAACCCAACCAACCCACCCCTAACCTAACCAACCCAACCCCTAACCCAACCAACCCACCCCTAACCTAACCAACCCACCTCAACCTAACCAACCCACCCTAACCCAACCAACCCAATTTCTAACCTAACCAACCCAACCCTAACCTAACCAACCCAACCCTAACCTACTAACCCAACTCTAACCCAACCAACCCACCCCAACCCAACCAATCCAACTCTAACCCAACCAACCCAATTCTAACCTAACCAACCCAATCTCAACCCAACCCAACCCCACCTCCAACCCAACCAACCCAATCCTAACCCAACCCAACCCAATTTAACCCAACCAACCCACCCCAACCCAACTAACCCACCCCACCTAACCAACCCACCCTCTAACCCAACCAACCCAACCCTAACCTACCCAACCCAACTCTAACCTACCCAACCCACCCCTAACCTAACCCAACCCACCCTAACCTAACCAACCCACCTCAACCTAACCAACCCACCCTAACCTAACCAACCCACCCCTAACCTACCCAACCCACCCCTAACCTAACCAACCCACCCCCAACCCAACCAACCCACCCCTAACCTAACCAACCCACCCTAACCTAACCCAACCCACCCCTAACCTACCCAACCCACCTCAACCTAACCCAACCCACCCCTAACCTAACCCAACCCAATTCTAACCTAACCCAACCCACCCCTAACCTAACCAACCCAACCCTAACCTAACCAACCCAATTCTAACCTAACCCAACCCACCCCTAACCTAACCCAACCCACCCTAACCTAACCCAACCCAACCCTAACCCAACCCAACCCACCCCTAACCTAACCAAACCCACCCTAACCCAACCAACCCACCCCTAACCTAACCCAACCCACCCCTTAACCTAACCCAACCCACCCCTAACCCCACCCAACCCACCCCTAACCTAACCCAACCCACCCCTAACCTACCCAACCCACCCCTAACCTCTACCCAACCCACCCCTAACCTAACCCAACTCCACCCCTAACCTACCCAACCCACCCTAACCTACCCAACCCACCCCTAACCCAACCCAACCCACCCCTTAACCTACCCAACCCACCCCTAACCTAACCTAACCCACTTCTAACCTACCCAACCCACCCTAACCTAACCCAACCCACCCCTAACCTACCCAACCCACCCCTAACCTAACTCCAACCCACCCCTAACCCACCCAACCCACTTCTAACCTACCCAACCCAATTCTCAACCTACCCAACCCAACCCTAACCTAACCCAACCCACCCCTAACCTAACCCAACCCAATCCTAACCTACCCAACCCACCCCTAACCCAACCCAACCCACCCCTAACCTACCCAACCCACCCCTAACCTACCCAACCCACTCTAACCTAACCCAACCCACCCTAACCTAACCCAACCCACCCCTAACCCACCCAACCCACCCTAACCTACCCAACCCACCCCTAACCCACCCAACCCACCCTAACCTAACCCAACCCAATTCCTAACCTACCTAACCCACCTCTAATCCCACCCAACCCACTCCCCTAACCTACCCAACCCAACCCAACCTAACCCAACTCCACTCCCTAACCTAACCCAACCCACCCCTAACCTACCCAACCCAATCTCTAACCTACCCAACCCACCTCTAACCTACCCAACCCAACCCTAACCTACCCAACCCAACTCTAACCTACCCAACCCAACTCTAACCATACCCAACCACCCTAATAACCTAACCCACCCACCCCTAACCTAACCCCACCCAACCCCCACTCCAACCCACCCCTAACCTACCCAACCCACCCCTAACCTAACCCAACCCACCCCTAACCTACCCAACCCACCCCTAACCTACCCAACCCACCCCTAAACTAACCCAACCCAATTCCTAACCTACCCAACCCACCCCTAACCTACCCAACCCACCCTAACCTAACCCAACCCCCCTAACCTAACCCAACCCAATTCTAACCTAACCCAACCCAACTCTAACCTAACCCAACCCAATCCTAACTCCAAGTCCCAACCCACCTTAACTTAACCCAACCCAACCTAACCTAACCCAATCCCTAATCCTAACCCAACCCACCTTAACCCAACCCAACCCACCCTAACCTACCCAACCCACCCCTAACCTAACCCAACCCAACCCTAACCTCCAACCCAACCCACCCCTAACCTACCCAACCCACCCCTAACCCACCCAACCCACCCCTAACCTAACCCAACCCACCCCCAACCTAACCCAACCCACCCCTAACCTACCCAACCCACCCCTAACCTACCCAACCCACCCTAAACTAACCCAACCCAACCCCTAACCTACCCAACCCAACTCTAACCTAACCCAACCCACCCTAACCTACCAACCCAATTCTCAACCTACCCAACCCACCCCTAACCTAACCCAACCCACCCCTAACCTAACCCAACCCACCCCTAACCTACCCAACCCACCCCTAACCTACCCAACCCACCCCTAACCCAACCCAACCCAATTCTCAACTAACCTAACCCAACCCACCCCCTAACCTACCCAACCCAACCCTAACCTACCCCAACCCACCCCTAACCTAACCCAACCCACCCTAACCTAACCCAACCCACCCCTAACCTACCAACCCACCCTAACCTACCCAACCCACCCCTAACCTAACCCAACTTCCCCTAACCCAACTCCAATTCCAACCTACCCAACCCACCCCTAACCTAACCCAACCCACCTCCCCTAACCTACCCAACCCACCTCCCTAACCTACCCAACCCACCCCACCCAACCCAACCCACCCCTAACCTACCCAACCCAACTCCCTAACCTAACCCCCACCCCAACCACCCAACCCACCCCTAACCTACCCAACCCAATTCCCTAACCTAACCCTAACCCACCCCTAACCTAACCCAACCCACCCCTAACCTAACCCAACCCACCTAACCTAACCCAACCCACCCCCTAACCTACCTAACCCAATTCTCTAACCCACCCAACCCACCCCTAACCTACCCAACCCACCCCTAACCTAACCCAACCCACCCCTAACCTAACCCAACCCACCCCTAACCTAACCCCAACCCACCCCTAACCTACCCAACCCAATCTCTAACCTAACCCAACCCACCCCTAACCCAACCCAACCCACCTCAACCTAACCCAACCCACCCTAACCCACCCAACCCAATTTCTAACCTAACCCAACCCACCCCTAACCTACCCAACCCACCCCTAACCTACCCAACCCAACCTAACCTAACCCAACCCACCCCTAACCTAACCCAACCCACCCCTAACCTCCCAACCCACCCCTAACCTGCACCCAACCCACCCCTAACCTAACCTCAACCCAACCCTAACCTAACCCAACCCACCCCTAACCTACCCAACCCACCCTAACCTACCCAACCCAATACCCCTAACCTAACCCAACCCACCCCTAACCTCACCAACCCACCCCTAACCTAACCCAACCACCCTAACCTAACCCAACCCACTTAACCTAACTCCAACCCACTCCTTAACCTAACCTAACTCTAATCCTAATCTCCAACCCAATTCCCTAATCCTAATCCAACCCACTTCTAATCCCATCCAACTCACCCTAATCCCAACCCAACCCACCCCTAACCTAACCCAACCCACCCCTAACCTAACCTAACCGAACCTTCTCTCCCTCAGACACGACTACTGGCTGCTGGCGGGCATCGTTACCCACGGGTACGGTCGTTGGCAGGACATACAGAACGACGTCAGGTTTGCCATCATTAACGAGCCGTTCAAGATGGACGTCGGCAAAGGGAACTTTCTGGAAATTAAGAATAAATTCCTGGCGAGAAGATTTAAGGTGGGTGTGTTAGGGTGTGGTGCTGGAGGGAGGGTGTGGTCATGGCTGGAGGGAGGGTGTTAGGGTGTGGTGCTGGAGGGAGGGTGTGGTTATGGGTGTGTTAGGGTGTGTCATGGCTGGAGTGGGAGGGTGTAAGGGTGTGGTGCTGGAGGGAGGGTGTGGTCATGGCTGAGGGAGGGTGTGGTCATGGCTGGAGGGAGGGTGTGGTCATGGCTGGAGGGAGGGTGTGTTAGGGTGTGGTGCTGGAGGGAGGGTGTGGTTATGGGTGTGTTAGGGTGTGGTCATGGCTGGAGGGAGGGTGTCAGAGTGTAAAATTTATTAAATATTTGTAAAAGACACAAATTACGTTAAAAAAATAAAATAAATAATCTTTGTAAATTATCAATACGATCTGTAAACAACTCCAACCACCTCGTTCCCCCTACAGCTGCTGGAACAGGCTCTGGTGATTGAGGAGCAGTTAAGAAGAGCAGCCTTCCTCAACCTGCAACAGGATCCACATCACCCGGCCTGCGCTCTCAATGCCCGGTTTGCCGAGGTCGAATGTCTGGCCGAGTCACACCAGCACCTGAGCAAGGAATCCCTCGCTGGGAATAAACCTGCCAATGCTGTACTAAATAAGGTAAGATGCTGCCTTTACTGACTTGACTGATGAGCCTGTAGTGAAATCTTGATATAATGGACTTTTATCTCTATATAGTTCATTAGATGGAGGTTTTACATATAATGGACCCTTGATATAATGGACTTTCATCTCTATATAGTTCATTAGATGGAGGTTTTACATATAATGGGCCCTTGATATAATGGACTTTCATCTCTATATAGTTCATTAGATGGAGGTTTTACATATAATGGGCCCTTGATGTAATGGGCTTTCATCTCTATATAGTTCATTAGATGGAGGTTTTACATATAATGGGCCCTTGATATAATGGACTTTCATCTCTATATAGTTCATTAGATGGAGGTTTTACATATAATGGGCCCTTGATATAATGGACTTTCATCTCTATATAGTTCATTAGATGGAGGTTTATCAATAATTTATAATCAAAACAAAATTATCTCAATACAATTATTTAAGGCATAAGTTAAAAATTTGTTGGACTTATCTGATTTGTTTAGATTAATTATTTAGGTAATTATATAAAGTAATAATTTGTTAGTGGAAATGTTGGATTTGAAAAGATTAATTTAACATTAGTTGGACTTAATGTATGTTAGTTGGACTTGGCTATTTAATTGGACTTAAATCAGTTAGCTGGACTTAACCATTGGACTTAAATGAGTTAGTCAGACATAAACCACCCAGCCTGACATAAACGAGCTAGTCAGACTTGGATCTGACTTAAACCACCCAGTTGGACTTGGATCTGACTTAAACCACCCATCTTGGACGCCATGGATCTCAAACGCCTTCCCCCCCACAGGTATTAAACCAGCTGGAGGAACTTCTGTCCGACATGAAGTCCGACGTGACGCGGCTGCCAGCGTCTCTCGCCCGCATACCCCCAGTGGCCCAGAGGCTACAGATGTCCGAGCGATCCATTCTCTCCCGCCTGGCCTCCGGAGCTGGTAATTTGGACAAGACCGCTCAGGGGGGAGGTGAGGGGAAGTCTACGCTGCTATATAACTCTCTCTCTTACTCACTTTCTCTCTCTCTCTCTGCCTCTCTGTTATCTGGTATATTGTTGTTTTACTTAACTTTAGTATAGTGGTCTCTCTCTCTCTCTCTCTCTCTCTCTCATGGTTCACTGCAATATACCACTAATTCTATAACCATTTCTAAACTATATACATTGTAAAGTTCCTGTGCAGCTGTGATTAATTTTCTCTATAGTTTTCCCTTGTGGTGATTATTTTAGCTGCATAGGGTTAGATTTAGGTAAGATTATATTAGGAGAATACGCAATCACCTCGTTAGCTCGTTAAAAGACACTAAACTGGCCAATTTAACGCATATAATAGATTTTAAGTCAATTTTACACAGTGAATATTTTTTTATCTCAAATAAATGTCATATATCATTGCTATTTTCTTGGTCTAATAGCAAATAGCCTCGAATCTGTCTATAGCTCGATAGCCTCGAATCTGTGACCTAATTTCCATAGCCTCGAATCTGTGACCTAATTTCCATAGTCTCGAATCTGTGACCTAATTTCCATAGCCTCGAATCTGTGACCTAATTTCCATAGCCTCGAATCTGTGACCTAATTTCCATAGCCTCGAATCTGTGACCTAATTTCCATAGTCTCTTGTTCCATTATATTGTATAGTATATCATCTGTGCTTATGCATGGCTTCATTTATTGCCCCTAAGTGGTTAAACAACTGTGTGTTTGTTTGTTTTTGTTGGAGGAAACAAAAAAGAATTATTTGTTTTATTAATAATTTTGCTAACTTGCTGTTGTGTAGTTTTCAGTATTAACTTTTGTTCAGTATTTTTACTAAGTTTTTTTATTGTCTGTTTTTCTTCGCTTTTTTTATAGTTTATTTGTTTTGATTTTGTCTTATTTTTTTGTTGTGTTTTCGTTGTTTGGTCACTGAGGATTATTTACACACACACACACACACACACACACACACACACACACACACACACTAACACACACATACATGAACACACTAATACAATAATAGTCTATTTTTAATACAATAATAGTCTACAGTAGAAGTCCAAAAATCC
Source organism: Homarus americanus (assembly GCF_018991925.1). NCBI lineage: Eukaryota > Metazoa > Arthropoda > Malacostraca > Decapoda > Nephropidae > Homarus > Homarus americanus. The sequence continues at coordinate 104,790 of NW_024719829.1, read as the reverse complement.
GGACAGCCTGGGGATTGGGTCGGTCTGGACTCTCAGGCAGTACTTTTAAAATTCCAATTTAAGGAGGAATAAAGAAGAGATGAACAGGTACATTTTGATAGTTTATTCACTAGTAATATAGCATGGTTCATTTATCAAAAGGAGCAGTTTTAAAGATAAAGTTGTGAATTCTAGAATTTTATTCTTTGCCTTTTTTATATCATAAATTGTAGACTTTCCAATGTTGTATGTTTCCATTAGATCAGTGTTGCTCACACCACGTTCTAGTGTCTTAATTATTTCAAGTTTGTCACTCAGTTTCAACGTGTTCTTCTTTCTCTTCACACAACCAAGTTTATCTACTTTAGGAGCCATTATTATGGGCTTGTACAGTACAGTACTCTGTACATGGAAACAGTAGGACTCAAAATTACATACGTTGTCACAGTTTGATTGTTCGTTTTAAAGTGGCGACCACGTGGTGGCTGTGCAGCTGTGGCGCTCACGCATGCGCACATACACACAAGCCCGCTAAAAAAAAAGTTTGAGTTTTAGAAAAGTCCGGATTCTCGGGTGGTCTGGATTTGTGGCTTCTGGATTTTTGGACTTTTACTGTATTTTAATACAATAATAATCAATTTTTAATACAGTAATACACCTTTTCACATATCCGTTGAGACATTGTTACATAACTATTTGACAAATTTCATAACTGAATGACAGAACACATATTGAATGACACTCTAAAATAACTGTTGGTGGTCTGTCATTCTCCAGTTGTTACATTCTCAAACTCTATGTAGACTGTCGGTTTATTGTTCACGTCTGTCAACCTCATAACTTACGTCAGTCACTTCTGTCAGCATGAACCAACAGTTATTTTAGAGTGTCATTCAATATGTGTTCTGTCATTCGGTTATGAAATTTGTCAAATAGTTATGTAACAATGTCTCAACGGATATGTGAAAAGGTGTAGTCTATTTTTAATACAGTGATAGATCTGGATAAAACTTCATTTATCCCACATTTCTAATTTATAGATTAATAGTTGACCTCATTTATCACCTAATTGACCTTTAAACCCCCACCTAAGGTCACCACATTTATACATCAATAGACTAATAATTGACCTGATTTATCACCTAATTGACCTTTAACCCCCACCAAAGGTCACCATATTTATACATCAATAGACTAACAATTGACCTGATTTATCACCTAATTGACCACCTAAGGTCACCACATTTATACATCAATAGACTAATAATTGACCTGATTTATCACCTAATTGACCTTTAACCCCCACCAAAGGTCACCATATTTATACATCAATAGACTAACAATTGACCTGATTTATCACCTAATTGACCTCTATCACCAAACTAATTGATCTTTAACCCCCCTCCACACAGGTCAAGAGACGACCCCGTTCCCAGTGGGCTACTCGCCGGCCGGTCAACTACAGACTCTCGGAAACGCAAACTTTGCCAACTTCCGACCCCAGTACTCCCTCCCCGGCGCTGCCACCGCCCCAGGTTCTGTCCAAGCTGCTTTCCCAGGTATCCCATCCCTGGCTGTCAACCCTGCCTCCAAGTAGACCCCCTGATGCTACTGCTGCTGATGCTACTGCTGCTGTTACACCTGCTGTGCTGCTGATGCTACCTACTGATGCTCCGTGGCCCAGTGTGACACTAACCCAAATCTCGGTGAGTGTGCAGGCTGTCACAGGTGGTCAGGAGGCGGCTATCCTATGGTGGTCAGGAGTAGAGCCAATTCTACGTTGGGGAGGAGTAGAGACATAAACACAGTGGTCAGGAGGAGCCTCTATCTCTCTCTCTCTCTGGTGGTCAGGAGTAGAGCCAATCCTACGGTGGTCAGAAGGAGTAGAGACATTAACACACTGGTCAGGAAGTGCCTCTATCCCTCTCTGGTTTTGGGTGTGTGAGAGAGAGAGAGAGAGAGTTAATATAACCTGGCAGCAGCCCGGAGGTTAATAATATACAACGAACAGAGATGATTAGTTGCATATGCTGGAGGCGTTCAGTCTGGTCACTTGATTGACAAAAACTTTCAATATAGAAACATAGTCAACATAGAGTCAACATAGTCAACATAGTCAACATAGAGTCAACATATAGATTTATTATAGATGTGGTGGTATTTAAGCTGGACTTGTAAACATTCTTGTGACCTGATGTTAGCGCTGACTGCCTGGGTGTTGATTCTCTACCTCACTACAGACGAACCACGTGGTCTGGGGAGGTCCTCCGCAGGGTGTTGGAGATGGTTCTTGTTCCTTGTGGTGTAGTTAGGAATTCATAGTTTCCTCACCTAGGTGGGGTAGGGAGTCGTCATTTCTCTCCCAGTGTAGTTTGCGGTGTTTCTTGGCTTCTCATCCAGTGTTGGGGGCGAGTGTATGGTGGACAGGGTGCTTCAGGTCAGGTCGACATTGGCTGTTAAGTACTGAGTGTCGCCCTAATAGTTTTGTTCCTATATTTTGAGTTGAAATTGTCACTATTGTATATCAGTTGTTGGTCGATGGTCAAACTTTGCACTGTACTGTTGGTGTGAGGGTGTTGATGAATCCGGATGGGGCGGGGGGAGGGGGGTTACAGACGTAGTTATTACACAGGGTGGTCCATAAATAGCTTCAATAATTCATCGTGTGTATTACTGAGGCACAAATAAAGTTAATGACTAAATGACTTAATTAATTTTAAATAGTTTGAGTTACAATAGATTATGGCAGGTGTGGTAGGTGGGGCTCATGGCCATCTCAGTCATGGCCACCTCAGTCATGGCCACCTCACATAAACCCCCTTCATTACTACCTGTAGGGCCACATAAACCAAGGTGTATGGCATTGAGGAACAGGGTAACGAACATTAACATCACCTTTAGGGCCCGTGACCTCGTGTGTGATAGTTACTTGTGATCAGCTGTAGTTTGCATTAAGTAATCAGGGGGTGGACTGTATTACTGTTGACATTTAACAATTCAGTCATTAACTTTATTTGTGTCTCGGTAATACACGCCATGGTTTATTAAAACTATTTATGGACCACCCTGTATAATAGCATCACTTATGGACCACCCTGTATAATAGAAGTCTGAAAATATCAATCCTCATGTCAAGTGCCAGTCTTTACGATGTGTCTGTCTGTCTGTCTGTGTCTGTATATTTGAATGTATGCCTAAATCACGACAAATTTTTCATTAGGGTCCGATTCCGTGTGTTTACCTCTGACGACGTTGATATATTGTTTCGTAGTCTCGGAATATTGGCGTTTATCAGACACGAGGGTGGTGTAGGAATGGCTTCGAATGAGACTGTGTGTGTGTGTAATTTTAGACCTTATGGCTTACCTGACGATTAGCACCCCCCCCCCCAAGTAATCATTTTCATGTTAGCTCCCAAGATAGTTATGGGGTGGTTAGATTTGGTTGGGTGGAGGTGGCTTAAGGTGAGCACTTGGGGGAAATAATCTACAGGTAAACACATGGTGGGGAGCTAATCTACAGGTAAACACGTGGTGGGGAGCTAATCTACAGGTAAACACGTGGTGGGGAGCTAATCTACAGGTAAACACGTGGTGGGGAGCTAATCTACAGGTAAACACTTGGTGGGGAGCTAATCTACAGGTGATAAGGACCACATCACCCCTAGTTCACCCCACAAGTCAATAAACGAATTCAGATACGACCAAAAAAAAAATCGAAATCAACAAAAATAAATATTAATGAATGAATGAGAAATGGTAATTAATAAACGGATGATAACGACCAACTCCTGACTACCAGTGGGGGCTAATGGCTTGTCATCCCTAGCCAAGCGAATGTGATTTCCTATTGGCTGTTTAGCATGTTGACACGCTTGGTGATTAGACCTTTGCCTAACTACCACCTGCTACCATAACCATACACTATTCCCTGCTACAATACCTACTACCTGTTGCCTCACACACTACCATAGCATGATAGTGTAATAACAGCAAGAACAGGTGTTAACCATGTCGCCTGCCCCTTAACGAGGTCACGACAGGTGTTAACCATGTCACCTGTCAATAATTAACAAATAAAGGTACATTGTTTTAATCCCCCAGAAATAGGTGTTTAGTTTGGTTAGGCGAGACGCTTGGGTAATTAAGTAACCTAATTAATCGTCTACACACACACATGAACGTACATAAACTAATACACACACAGACACTCACAACATGTACACACAAAGTTAATTCCTTTGGTTATAAAATTACAACCCTGACACTTTGTTCATTTCCTCGATTTGTGGCGAAAATTACAACTTTTTTTTTGTTTTTTCAGGATTGTGAGTTGTAGGTCATTGTCTTAGTGAAATTACAACTAGTTAATTCATTATCTTATGGTTGTGAGTTGTAGTTTATTAGTATTCAACCTTTTCCCCATTGTTACCATCACCTGTTATAATTACAACTACAACCCCTGCTTCATAACCCATGGAAGTGTAATTACAACCCATGAAAGTAATTATATTCCACTGCTTCACAACCCCTGAAAGTCTAATCACAACCCTTAACAACCCCTGAAAGTCTAATCACCACACACAAACAACCACTCTGTTTTGTTGTAATAGCACCTAAGATATCGTCCTCTCACGCTATTGGTCGAACACATCTGCTACTAGTTCCACCTGACTGTTGCTCGTTTACCTGACCATCACTAACGATCGCTTGTAATCACCCCGTTTGCTTGCTTACTGCTTCATTATACCTCGTGGGAGGGGATACTTATCTGTTTATTGATTCTGTGGTTTTTTTTTAACGGAACCTCGATTTAATGGACTGTATCGAGGATTGTCCGTTATATCGAGGGTCTGTTAGATGTGGAACCTCCATATAATGAACTAGAGTTGAGAAAATCCATTGTATCGAGGGTCCGTTATATGTGAAACCTCCATATAATGAATTCTATAGATAAAAAGTTCATTTTATCGAGGGTCCTTTATATATGGAACCTCGGTTTAGCGGACTATAGTGACAAGAGTTCGTTATATGGAGGTTTTGATATAAATTTATGTATTTAACCTTGAATTTTAACTTTATGTAAGATAAAGATTTATTACCAAATGTTAATTCTTACGTGGAGTTGTTAAATATTGCCACAATGTATTGCCAGAAGTTCTTAAATATTGCCAGAAGTTTTTAAATATTGCCAGAAGTTCTTAAATATTGCCAGAAGTTCTTAAATATTGCCAGAAGTTCTTAAATATTGCCAGAAGTTGTTAAATATTGCCAGAAGTTGTTAAATATTGCCAGAAGTTCTTAAATATTGCCAGAAATTCTTAAATATTGCCAGAAGTTCTTAAATATTGCCAGAAGTTCTTAAATATTGCCAGAAGTTCTTAAATATTGCCAGAAGTTCTTAAATATTGCCAGAAGTTCTTAAATATTGCCAGAAGTTCTTAAATATTGCCAGAAATTCTTTAATATTGCCAGAAATTCTTAAATATTGCCATAAATTCTTAAATATTGCCAGAAGTTCTTAAATATTGCCAGAAGTTCTTAAATATTGCCAGAAGTTCTTAAATATTGCCAGAAGTTCTTAAATATTGCCAGAAGTTCTTAAATATTGCCAGAAGTTCTTAAATATTGCCAGAAGTTCTTAAATATTGCCAGAAATTCTTAAATATTGCCAGAATTCTTAAATATTGCCAGAAGTTCTTAAATATTGCCAGAAGTTCTTAAATATTGCCAGAAGTTCTTAAATATTGCCAGAAGTTCTTAAATATTGCCAGAAGTTCTTAAATATTGCCAGAAGTTCTTAAATATTGCCAGAAGTTCTTAAATATTGCCAGAAGTTCTTAAATATTGCCAGAAGTTCTTAAATATTGCCAGAAGTTCTTAAATATTGCCAGAAGTTCTTAAATATTGCCAGAAATTCTTAAATAGTCAGAAATTCTTTAATATTGCCATAAATTCTTAAATATTGCCATAAATTCTTAAATATTGCCAGAAGTTCTTAAATATTGCCAGAAGTTCTTAAATATTGCCAGAAATTCTTAGTCAGAAATTCTTTAATATTGCCATAAATTCTTAAATATTGCCATAAATTGCTAATTAATTATGACCAGACACCATAGTGTGTTCACATGTCAATTGTGTTGTTAAAGCGAACTAGAGGACTAACCTAACCTAACCTAACGTGTCAGCGCCTTATTTTTCTTCTTACGTAGATTAGAGTTGTGGCGGAGTGCTCTCATTGGCCAGTGGTATGTGGAGTACTCTCATTGGCCGGTGGTATGTGGAGTACTCTCATTGGCCGGTGATATGTGGAGTACTCTGATTGGCCCGTGGTATGTACAGTACATTAGTCTCGCAGTGTGGAGTACTCTCATTGGCCGGTGGTATATGGAGTACTCTCATTGGCTGGGAGGTGAGGTAAGTACCCCAGAATACCTGTAAAAAAAAACGTGTCTCTGCCCCCCCCAGGTGTGCCAAGCGCTCAGGTGAGTTTAGCGAGCCTCAGCGCCAGTCTACACATGCTGGCGGCCTCCAACCCACTCCTGGATGTGGGTTTACAGCAGCAGCAGCAGCCGCCCACAACCCATGGCGGCACCATCTCGGCAGCCACCAGGGCATCGCTCCTTCTGCATCAGCAACAGCAACTCCAGCAGCAAGCATCAGATGCAAAAAGCCTAATTTACTTGGATTAAAACTTGATTCAGATGTCTTACTTGGATTAAAACTTGATCCGGTCTCTTATTTACCTGGATTAAAACTTGATCCAGTTTCTTACCTGGATTAAGACTTGATCCAGTGTCTTACTTACCTGGATTAAGACTTGATCCAGTGTTTAATTTACCTGGATTAAGCCTTTATTAAGACATCATCTACCTGGATTAAGACTTGATCCAGTGTTTAATTTACCTGGATTAAGCCTTTATTAAGACGTCATCTACCTGGATTAAGACTTGATCCAGTGTTTAATTTACCTGGATTAAGCCTTTATTAAGACGTCATCTACCTGGATTAAGACTTGATCCAGTGTTTAATTTACCTGGATTAAGCCTTTATTAAGACGTCATCTACCTGGATTAAGACTTGATCCAGTGTCACTTACCTGGATTAAGCCTTTATTAAGACGTCATCTACCTGGATTAAGACTTGATCCAGTGTCACTTACCTGGATTAAGCCTTTATTAAGACGTCATCTACCTGATTCTTAGACATGAGGGTCGCTACATGGTCATTCCAGGAAGTTTATTATTAATTAGGTTTATTTTCTGTGTATTAAAACCATCAGTGTTAATAAACAATGCTGCTGGCTTGGCATTTGATCTCAGATAGATCTTTAGAAACTGACGGTATCGTAAAAAAAATCACCCTTTCCACACTGTAGCCTCCTCCCTCAAAAAACTTCTCCCACACCCTTACCCTCAAACCCCTCCTCTACCCCACCCCCCCTTTGACCCCATCCCAAAAAAAATAATCCCTACAATTTTTTCCGTTTGTGGTCTAGTGTAAGATTTTTATGTATTGTCAAATGGTAATAAAAAAACCATTGGCTAAAAACTGAATATTTTTCTTGCCCCTTTTGTGTTTGTTAATTTTAAGGAATTTGTTTGTTTGTAAGGAATTGTTTGTTTGTTTTGATGAGATTTTAAATTGCCTTGTGAGGAGGTGGAAGACTGTGGGGGGTGTGTTTAATGCACTGTGTAGACCTTTTCCACACACACATGTATGTACTCTGGAAAGTGTACACACCTTAAACTATTATCCCTGGTAGTACAATACAGTAATGTCTCCTTTAGCCAGAATTCCTCAAACTCAGAACTCTCCTTTAGCCAGAATTCCTCAAACTCAGAACTCTCCTTTAGCCAGAATTCCTCAAACTCAGAACTCTCCTTTAGCCAGAATTCCTCAAACTCAGAACTCTCCTTTAGCCAGAATTCCTCAAACTCAGAACTCTCCTTTAGCCAGAATTCCTCAAACTCAGAACTCTCCTTTAGCCAGAATTCCTCAAACTCAGAACTCTCCTTTAGCCAGAATTCCTCAAACTCAGAACTCTCCATTAGCCAGAATTCCTCAAACTCAGAACTCTCCTTTAGCCAGAATTCCTCAAACTCAGAACTCTCCTTTAGCCAGAATTCCTCAAACTCAGAACTCTCCTTTAGCCAGAATTCCTCAAACTCAGAACTCTCCATTAGCCAGAATTCCTCAAACTCAGAACTCTCCATTAGCCAGAATTTAAATTTCCCAAGGGCCACATTTTCCAGAAATACCTCAACAAAATTTCCAGTACCCAGAAAATTCCAGGGATGGGGGGATATTTTTGCCAGATTTGTAAGTCGTCTGGTTACCTGGATATCTGTCATTCCTGGAAGTGTTATGGACCAATTGTTCCAGCTAACAGATGCGTATATCACTTTCATAATCCCCCAGAATTTATAAATAATATCCAAGTCACGTTTTTCCTTCACTTACCAAATAATCCAGAAAGAAAAAAACACAATGTGATATTTCTCAAAGTAAATCATTAATAATTATACCTTAATGATCCTAATTACCAAGAATTAATGAGGATTTTCATAGTTTTAACCCGAGTGGTGATTGGTGGTTCCAGTTTGTGTTTTGGGAGAGTCGTTAAGATGTGTAAACGAGGCTACGGGTGATATTATTTATGGAGTTAGGTCTACATTGATCACCTGTTGATTAGCCCCCCCCCCCCCCGAGTGCTCACCTGTAGATTAACCTCCTCAAAACCGTCTAGGGGGGGTTAATCTTCAGGTGAGCACTAAGGGTTTAAGTCATAACTGTCTATATATAATCCTGAACCAAATCATAAGGGCACAGTGAAGGAAGGAAGGTAGGTGAAGGAGGGAAGGAAGGTAGGTGAGGGAAGGTAGGTAGGTGAAGGAGGGAAGGAAGGAAGGAAGGTAGGAATTAATCAAGAGTTTGCTGACCATGATATAAAATTACAGTGAAAAAAAAATGTCGGAAAAAAACCAAAATTAAATATACATTTATTTGAGGAAAAAGGTCGCCATGTTGACAGCTTACCTGTATGGCGACTCCTTCCCCAGGTGAGATCCTTAGTTATGGCAATACTGGAGGTAAGGTAACATGATCAAGTGGTTCATTAGTTATGGTGATATACTCCAGGTAGGTGACATAATTATCATACAGTAAGGCAGTTCCTCAATTATGGCAACTCTCCAAGTGAGTGACATAATCTGCCATACAGAAGAACTGTTCATCACACAAGGGGCATAGGACCTCCAACTGGGCCATACTGAACGACTCATCAACAATATGGCCAGGTAGATTCTCACCTTCTGCGTCTAGTTCTAATATGGTCGGGAATTCCTCCACTGAAGAAACTACTCCTGGGGTCATCTTGCTGTTCTCTGCCTGATTGGTGGTGTCAGAGGTAGTGGTGTGGTGGCAGCTGGGGGTGTCGGTGTGGCAGCTGGGGGTGTCGGTGTGGCAGCTGGTAGTGTGGTGGCAGCTTGTGGTGTCAACATGGCCGCTATTTATCGTGGTGACCATATCGTCCGTCTGGTGGATAACTGCGTGAGCGTCGGATGTGTCGTTCTCGGCGGTCGTAATCAACGCCTCCTGGTTATCCGTCCCTCGTTGGTCGACGTCGGTAGGGAGACAGACTTCGGTACTCCCCGGGGTCACTAGGTGTAGGGTCTTGACGTCGTATTCCGTCTGTACGTTCACCGCGGCCAGAGGCTGTACGTCGATGGCCCCTAGTTGTCTGAGGCCGTCCCCCGAACCCTCTGTGAACGCGTGATGGCCGCAGATGCCGACGTAGGAGTTATCGCTGACCTTCAAGAGCATGAGAGAGTCGTCGCGGCTGTCACATGACGGCACGGCGCACTTACCGGTACTTGACAGAAAAATACACGATTCTTGCTTCTCGGACGATGCGTTGACGTCTTTATCCGACGGCTTGAACGATTCTAAACGATTATTCTCCAGTAGGTTATTGGTTGGGAAGGTAGTTTTAACGACTTGGGGGTGAACGAGCATCTGTTGAGTACCGTCTTGGGGGTGAACGAGCGTCTGGTGAGTACCGTCCTGGTGGTTAACGAGTGTCTGGTGAGTACCGTCCTGGGGGTGAACGAGCGTCTGGTGAGTACCGTCCTGGGGGTGAGCAGCGTCTGGTGGTTGCGTCCTGGGGTGAACGAGCGTCTGGTAAGTACCGTCCTGGGGGTATTGGCGTCTGGTGAGTACCGTCCTGGTGGTTAACGAGCGTCTGGTGAGTACCGTCCTGGGGGTGAACGAGCGTCTGGTGAGTACCGTCCTGGGGGTGAACGAGCGTCTGGTGAGTACCGTCCTGGTGGTTAACGAGCGTCTGGTGAGTACCGTCCTGGGGGTGAACGAGCGTCTGGTGAGTACCGTCCTGGGGGTGAACTAGCGTCTGGTGGTTAGACCCAGACTGGACGCAGCTGGGAAGAGAAACATCCTGACCGTCACCACCAGACTGTATTAAGATGGCGTTGGAACCGTCTTTAACCGGGAGAGTTAACTGCTGTTGCTGAACCACCCCGTTGACGCCTCCTCCTGCTGACACGACGTAGATGACGCTCAGAGGCAGCGAACTGGACGCAAACGACGACTCGTTACCGTCCTTACTCCCTCCAACGCTCGTACACTGACTAACAACCGTCGGCACAGACTCCACCTGACATTCAACGACTTTACCTAACTGCTTCTTATTGGTGGAAACTGTAACTCTACTTTTAACCTTACGTAGAGTCGACGTCTTGGTAGCGTCGCCATCTCCCTCCGCCTGTTTCCTGATTGGCTTACGGTCTTTCACGACGCTGCTCAACCCGTCGTCCTGATTGGCGTTCTGATCTCCGAGCGAGGGTTTCAAGTGTTTTTTCTTGTGTACGTAATATGTGTGTCTGTACGCCGTGGCATAACCGCACACGCTACACTGATATGGTTTCTCGCCTGTAGACAAACCAGAGAGACAAATCAACGTGACAAATTAATAAAATCGTAATGAATTTTGTTATTAAAGATGATGAAAGGAGAGAAATTGACCCATATATATTGACTGGTAGTGGTGATGGTGGTGATAGTGGTAGTGGTGATAGTGGTATTAATGGTGGTGATAAACTCTAGACAACAGTGGAACAAGAAATCATAATGTAAACAAATTCCAAACATCCATTACTTGACACATCTGACACACAAAACATGACACCCACCACTCGACACCACCCCATCCACACCACACACCACACCACACACACCCCACACCACACCACACCCACCCCATCCACACCACCTGACACACCCCACACACTCACCCCTATGGCTGTTCTCATGGTAAGTCAGCTGATCTTTGCCCTTGTAACACTTGCCACAGTAAGAACACTGGTACGGCCTCAGGGTGGAATGTGCTGCCCTGCGGTGCTTATTGAGGTGAGATGTGCTGAGATACGTCTTGCCGCAGTCAGTACACACGTAGGGACGGATACCTGTGGGAGAGAGAGGGGCTGTAGGGATGTGTCTGTGTAAATAGAGTGTGTGAGAGAATGTGTATACAAATGAGACACACATACATACATACATACATACATACATACATACACACAGGTAAGGCCAATTAATGACCCAGACTTACCTGAGTGGGTGTCTCTATGCTTGTACATATACGACTCTGTACTAAACGTTTGTCCACATTCTACACAGGTGAACCTATGCTTTAAGTGGTACCTGTTGGGATGAGATTAGGTTAGGTTTTTTTTACATTTGATGGTGAGAGGGTGTGGTGGTAGTGGTAGGCGAGTTATGGTGGTGTGGTGGTGGTGATAGTGTGGTGTGAGACGGTGATAGTGTGGTTGTGGTGGTGGGTTAATGGTGATAGTTTGTGGTGATAAATGGTGATATATCAGGAATAGAATAAATAATACTATATATATATATATATCGATCATTAAAACAAACGAAAAAAAAAAAAACGTAGAATCCGTCTTTCCCGGTCAGCATTTCTTACGAACAGATGCTAAATAAAACACCTCACAAACAACAACAAACACAGAGGGTAAACACGACACCTCGGACTTTACCTATAGTGAGAGGTCATGAGGCCAGTCGTGGAGAAGAGTTTTCCGCAGCCGTCGAACGTGCAGGGTATTGTCTTGGGCTTATGTACGGAGGTCAGGTGTATACGCAGGGTGTGTCGATCTGCAGGAGAGTGTCAAGATAGGTTAAAGAAACTAAACTTTCATTCCCTAGAAAGACGAAGAGTGCGGGGAGATATGATAGAAGTATTTAAGTGGGTGAAAGGAATCAATAAAGGGGATATAGATAAAGTTCTTATAATATCCGAGCAGGATAGGACTCAAAGCAATGGATTTAAGTTGGATAAGTTTAGGTTTAGGAGGGAGATAGGAAGGAACTGGTTCACAAATAGGGTGGTGGACGAGTAGAACAAGCTTACCAACTTTGTAGTAAGTGCTGGAACGCTGGAAAGTTTCATAAGGAGGCTAGATAAATTGGTGGGCAGGTGGACAACAGCAACTTTAAGGCTAGATAGGGGTGGTGGACAGGTGGAACAAGCACAGCAACTTTTGTGGTGCTGGAGCATGGAAAGGATTTTAAGAGGAGGCTAGAATAGAATTGGTGGACAGGTGGAACTTGACTTAGCAACTTTAGCGAAAGCAAAGTGCTGGAATGCTGGAAAGTTTTAAAGGAGGCTAGATATAGGGTGGTGAATGAGGTGGAACAAGCTTAGCAACTTTGTAGTAAGTGCTGGAGCAGCTGGAAAGTTTAAAAAGGAGGCTAGATAGAGATTGGTGGACAAGGTGGAACAAGCTTAGCAACTTTGTAGTAAGTGCTGGAACGCTGGAAAGTTTTAAAAGGAGGCTGAATAGATTCATGGATGATAGAGAGTGGTAGTAACTCTCGACAGGAGCTGCCATGCACGGGCCAACTGCCCTATTGCAGACTCCTTATTATGTTATGATGATGTAAGAACGAGAGAGATTTGAGAGTACAGTACTGTATTTGGATGACCTGCAGATTAGGACACCCCAGTTTATTTCACCTGACAATAATAATGACAACAACAACAACAGTAATATATCCCAATTAGCTGGAACAATTGGTCCAGAACACTTCCAGGAATGACAGATTTCCAGGTAACTAGATGACACTCAAACCTGGAAAAATATCCCCCATCCCCGGAATATTCCAGAGTTCAGAGTTTGAGGAATTGTGGTTAACGGAAACATTACAGAGTTGATGACCGATAATAATAACACTGACAGTAATAATAATAATACTGTAATAATAATAATGACAAGAAGTAATAATAATGACAATAACTAATAATGATTGATAATAATGACAATAATAATAACAGTCCTTACCCCCAAAAGATTTAAAGCACAGCTCGCACATAAAAGTCATCTCTGAGGCGGCCCGGTGTATTCTCCTCACGTGATCCATATACGATGACCGCAGCTTAAACGATGACCCGCACACACAGATAAAGCTTGGGGTGTCTGAGTGTACAGCTTGGTGTGTCTTGAGAGCGCTGAAATATGGTATGGTAAGCTTATTAGGGTTTGGTGATTTGGTTACGAAGTTTTTGGTTTTATTGGTTAGGTACCTCAAAGCTTATTTGATTTCATTAGACACCTAAGCTTATTTTACCTTAAGATTGACTATAAGCTTATTTTACTTGAAGATTAGACACCAAAGCTTATTTCACATGTGAATTTGAATCATCCAAGCTGTCTTAGTGGTTGCTCCCAGAAAAAGCCTTTATCAGAAGCTTTCCTTGACATATTTTGCACTGAGCATATGCATTCTAATGGGCCCTTGATATAATGGACTTTCATCTCTATATAGTTCATTAAATAGAGGTTTTACAACTAATGGACCCTCGATATAATGGACTTTCATCTCTATTTACAGCATTTTCTCGATTTAATGGACTTTTCAAGCCGACCCTTTCCGTTAAATTCCAATTCCTGCTAAATCGAATTTCCGTTATTTCCGCTCAATTTAGCGACTTAGTTCACTAAATCGAGCGAAAAATAGCCCCAAAAAATTCCTTCCTTTATATTGAGAGTTTGTGATATAGGATTCCGGTAAATCTGGAGTTTGTTATGTAGAAGAACGCCGATTTAACGCGAATCGGTTTAAAATTACCGATTTAAACCGACACCCACAAATGAGGTCGCCGTATTGATTTAAAAAGAATCATTTCTATTTTACGCGAGTCAAATCTGGGGCATCGTGTGGAAATAAACAATATTTTAAGTTTCCTGCCTCATGTTTACCGCCAGACACCTCTCTGGGCATGCTATACGACTTCCTGGCACCCTCACGCACCTTCCCGTACCCTCCCGCACCCTCGCACACCCTCGCACACCCTCCCGTACCCTCACGCACCCTCACGTACCCTCCCGCACCCTCCCGCACCCTCAGTTTTCACCCGGATGCTCTAGTGAACGGACGACTTGCCTAACTACAGGTGGGGAAAGACCTATTTTTTACAGCATAAAAAGATGAAAAACGAAATTGAGAGGGAAGTGAGTGGTGATGGAGTGGGGCATAAGAGAGGTGGGCGGTGTGTGGTACCAATGAGACCACCCTCTCACATCAGCTGATCGCTAGTAAACAGACCATTCCGCGTCCCGTAATTTTAGCCGTGTCGATTTACGAGTATTTGTTTATCCTCTGTGATGGTCTGAGGTTCATCTAGACTCGGTCGGGGGAGATGTAGGCCCAGTGACACGAGGCAACAGACAGTACCAAGATAGTACCACAACAGTACCACAACAGTACCACACAGTAACAGTACCCTCCAGCTTTTATCTTCACTACAGGTAATATTTTCTGTATATATATATATCATAAAAACATATATTTTTCCCATATTTATCAGTTAATTAAAGTTAATATAGTTTTTTTTTTTTTATATCAAGTACCAAACTAAATTATTCCACTGAAGCGAGTCTTTGATGAAGTGAGGAATCGGTTTAAAGCGACGTTCTTGGGAGGAGGTATCTCGTGTTATAGCGGCGTTCTACCGTATAGGGTCCTGTTAAATATAGACCTGACTGTATAGGGTCCTGTTAAATATAGACCTGACTGTATAGGGTCCTGTTAAATATAGACCTGACTGTATAGGGTCCTGTTAAATATAGACCTGACTGTATAGGGTCCTGTTAAATATAGACCTGACTGTATAGGGTCCTGTTAAATATAGACCTGACTGTATAGGGTCCACTTAAATATAGACCTGACTGTATAGGGTCCAGTTAAATATACCTGACTGTATAGAACACAAACTAACACACTCACAATTTAAAAATGAAGGCCTTGCCACACACCCCACACACATTGGTGCGTTCCTTGATGTGTTTGGAGAGTATGTGACGTCTACGGCTCTCTCTCGTGGCCAATCGCAGCCCGCACAGCTCACACATGAACGGCTTCTCTGTAATAGGCGTAATGGGGGTCACTAGTGGTTATTAAGAGGTCACTTGGAGGTTATTAGAGGTCACTGAAGGTCACTTGGAGGTTATTACAGGTCACTGAAGGTCACTTGGAGGTTATTACAGGTCGCTGGAGGTCACTAGTGGTTATTAAGAGGTCGTTGGAGGTCACTTGGAGGTTATTACAGGTCGCTGGAGGTCATGTCTGGTAGAGGTGTTATTTATTTTTTTGGGCCTTAAGTTAATTATTTTGGTCCGATGTTTAATAAGAAAATTTGTAAATGACGTAAAACTTTCTTTCAAGCTTTCTTTCAAACTTTATTTCAAGCTTTTTACTCAACTTGTAATTTGAAAGTTAATATTTTTAGTTATTAAATTCAGGATTAAAATAAGCCATAACTGGAGACCCTTACACACTTTCTTCCCGACCATACACACTTTCTTCCCGACCATACACACTTTTTTCCCGACCTTACACACTTTTTTCCCCGACCTTACACACTTTTTCCCCGACCATACACACTTTTTTCCCGACCATACACACTTTTTTCCCGACCTTACGCACCTTTGGTTTTAGTCGTAGGAAAGACTTCGTAGGAGACAAATTTTGGCTTGGTGACCCCACGTGTTGACCTGACGGCTGGCGGTGACCTCACGATGACCTCACCACTGTCACCGCCCCTCCTGTAATGTGACAACAACAACAACAACAATAATAATAACAATAATAATAATAACAATAACAATAATAATAACCACACCATCCACATCACCCACACCACACCACCACACCACCACACACCACACCACCACTAACCTTTCAGAAACAGCAGCTGAACCACCACCATCTATAACCTCCTCGAATCCACTCTCATCCACCACACCACATGCCCCATCACCCGGCGGATGTCTCTCCTCTCTCAGCGACGCCCAGTAGCCGGGTGACTGTGACCCCAGGCTGTCGTCACACACTAAATATTCCTCGAGGTAAATAACATCTTCCCGTTCTAGGCCGTTAACACAGCTAACGAGGTAGTCCAGGTTCTCCACACTCTACAACAAACACAGATGTATTTAGTAACATAAAATAAACACAATTTTAGCTTATATTAACAGAACAAAGACATACAGTCACTAGCATACAGTTACTAGCATACAGTCACTAGCATACAGTTAATAGCATACAGTTACTAGCATACAGTTACTAGCATACAGTTACTAGCACACAGTCACTAGCATACAGTTTCTAGCATACAGTCACTAGCATACAGTTTCTAGCATACAGTTTCTAGCATACAGTTACTAGCATACAGTTACTAGCATACAGTTACTAGCATACAGTTACTAGCACACAGTCACTAGCATACAGTTTCTAGCATACAGTCACTGCTACCAGTCACTAGCTGATACTAGCGCACGGTGCTGTATGATCACCGCTTGTACTGACTCAACTAACAACCCGACGCGTCATTAATCACCTCAGTTCCAATCACCAGAGTCATGGTGGTGAGTTAACGTCTGGGGAAGGAAATTAACATGTTAGTTTATTGATCTGAGTAGGAAGAAATAACCTAACCTAACTAACCGAAAACAACCTAACCCTAACCTGACTTAACCCTAACCTAACCCTAACCTGACTTAATCTAACCTAACTTAATCTAACCCTAACCCTGACTTAATCTAACCCTAACCTGACTTAACCCTAACCTAATCTATTAACCTTTCTTCAACCTAACTAAGCCCTTCTTCAAGCTTAGCTGCTTCGCTGCTTTAACCTGGCTTAACCTGCTCTAACCTGACTTAACCCTAACCTAACCCTAACCCTGACTTAATCTAACCCTAACCTGACTTAATCTAACCCTAACTTAATCTAACCCTAACCTAACTTAACCCTAACCTGACCTACCTTAACCTAACTTGACCTGAATGTTTTGATAGATAGATAGACAGATAGATATATAGACAGACAGATAGATATATAGACAGATAGATATATAGACAGACAGACAGACAGACAGACAGACAGATAGATAGATAGACAGACAGACAGACAGACAGACGCCAGCATCCCTGACCGCTCCCTTATCTTTCACCTTATCACAAGTAAACATTAACAATAACCTAACTACTACAGCTCATTAAGGTGTTATTAAGTAGTTAACCACCGGCATACCTCGTTAGTGTCTCGTTAAGGTGGAATAATTGGGTTAAAATAGACGGGGGATCAGATGGACTCCTCCTCCCTCTCCATCTTGTCTTACTGAATAGCGAAAACAAACTTATTCCCTCTAAATATTCCTTATTTTTCTTATTTTAACGTTATTTTTGATGTTTTTAAGGTTTATATTGATTTATTATATAATTATCTATGTTTTTATATTAATTTTGTATATTAAAACTCTATATTATGGTTATATTTAGTGTAAATTGGATTCTTTGGTATATTGATGTTTTTTACAGTTTATCGTATTTTTGGTTTATTAAAAGTTAAATGACTATTATATAATGTAATTAATGGTTTATTATTAGTATGTGAAGTCTATATAATATTAATTTAGACGTTAATTATGGCTATTTTAGTTAATTTATTTATTAATCTTGTTTTTGTGGTTTATGAGGTTTATCTTGTTGACAATGATAACGAACCTAAATATATTATAGAAATAGATTAATATTTTAGATAATTTATTGATAAATGGATTAATAGATAATATACAGATAAATATTTTAGATAATTAATTAATAAATAGATTAATAGATAATATACAGATAAATATATAAGTGCTTAGATATATTAGTTAATGTCTAGGTTACTGTCTACTCATTTTTTGTGATATATTGACTAACTATCTATCTATTTATCTAACTAAATATCTCAATAGTTTTAGATATAATTAGATAAATATATATCCATAAATTTAGATATTAATGTAAATATTTATCATAATTTCAAATTATTTTAGACAACAACAAACCGAGCCATTGTGTTTGATGTTATAAAACTACCACGAACAGCAACTACGAGCGTACTTTATATTACATATTTGGATTTTATTTAACTAATATTAAATAACTAAACAAAAAATATCATATATTAATTATAATTGAATATTTTAGTATTAAATTAATATTGATAATTATAAAAAAACTGATTATATAGTTAATTACTGTTTTAGATAATGTTCGTGGTGAGAGTTATAACATCAACCCAACCACCATAGACGCCACCACGGGTCTAAATCACCAAAATATTTCCATCAATTATTAACAATGGTGACTATATTAATTACATCTATTACCATTAACTTATCTATCTATCCTATAACTTTAATATTATACATGAATTATAGCTGTGATATATATAATTAATAAAATACCACTAGTGGACCAGACCCCCATAGCTCTCAGTCTGTCTCAATAAAGCTTAATTAATTTTTTTTTATCTTATTTATTTTATTCTTTATTTAATTATTTTTTCTTCTTTTCACAGTTATTTTATTCATTCTTCAAGTCCCTCATTGGTAAGGACGTGGTGGTAGAGCTGAAGAATGATTTGAGGTTAGTTCCAATCACTATTAGTCACCCCAGCTTAGTTTACCTGTTGATTAGGCACCCCAGCTTATTTAGCCTGTTGATTAGTCACCCCAGCTTGGTTTACCTGTTGATTAGCCACCCCAGCTTATTTTACCTGTTGATTAGTCACCCCAGCTTAGTTTACCTGTTGACCCTTAAGCTTATATCTGAAAAGTTACGTTAAGGTCTGTTAGAAGTTATGTTGGGTGGGATAAGAAAGATCCAGATTAAGTTAAGAAAGGTTAGTTAAGTTAGAAGAATCCAGATTAGTTAAGGAAAGTTAAGAAAAGTCAGATTAAGTCAGATTAAGTTAAGAAAAGTCAGATTAAGTTAAGAAAAGTCAGATTAAGTCAGATTAAGTTAAGAAAAGTCAGATTAAGTTAAAATAGTTATATTAAGTCAGATTAAGTTAAGAAAATTTATATTAAGTCAGATTATGTTAAGAAAAGTCAGATTAAGTAAAGAAAAGTCAGATTAAGTCAGGAAAGGTCAGATTAAGTCAGGATCAACCACAGTAATTTTGCCACACATTCAGGATATATCACGTCAATGAATCCTGTCACATCTCAAACACATATTTAACCCAGATTTAACATTTAACCTGCAGTGTTAATCTGTATATGGCGAAATTAACTCCCATAATTTTAACCACCAGCAAAAATTAACCTCAATGTTTTTGCTTATCAGCCGTAAAGGAGAAAATCTCGGTTTTGGCTGCAATTCCGTCGTATTTAAAGGTTGGCGAGTGTCCCGTGGGTGTGTAAATTTCACCGCGGTTTGGTATTTTGGTTGTTGACGTACGATTGGTTATAGTTCGTAAAAATCACTGCTTAATGCTAACCTCCTCCAGGCCTGACAATGTTTAAGACATCGTAGTTTATTAAATTAATGGATGAGAAACGAGTGAATTCTCATATTATTGAAGACGTGGTATAGTAAACTTTGGCTATTTGCGGCAATTTTGCGACCCTGAACCATGCGAATTTAACGGGAATGCTCTACTGTAAACCTTGTCATTTGCTGGGGTTAGGTTAGGTTCCAAGAAATGGCCATGGCAACACTGGTCACCTCTTATATCTTGTCTAATAATACAACTTTCTTTGTCAGGTTCATCACTGACTTGTGCCTTTTACATTTCACCCCACTAGCATCACTAGCACCGACACTAGCCAGTCTTTTAGGGGCTATTTTCACACAGAAACAATAAAGTCGATAACAAAAATAAAATCTTCCGTGCCAAATGTAATATACTGTATTTTGTAAAGGACCCTTCATGATATTTAACTACCAATTATTACTAAACTACCATACACCATGTGGCTTTAGTTTTCCCCCACTAAGCAAAATAAAACGCATCGTATTTTTTAAGTAAAACGTCAAAGCACACATGTGATAAAACGATGTATTTAAGGTGTTTTAACAAGGCAAAATAAACGACTACGTATTATTATTATTATAATTTAAGATGGTTGATTAGGTTAAGTTAGGTTAGGTTAGGTTAAGTTGGGTTACTCAATTTGTTCAGAATTTCCTCTAATAATTCTTCATAAATTTCAGTATCTGCGGAACTCTTCATTCTGTTGATCAATACCTCAACATCAAGCTAACCGATATCAACGTTACCGATACCGAAAAATACCCACATATGGTAAGTATTGATGCTGTGTCTCTGCCGATACCACTTACCGATACTGATTTATAGGCATATATTGTAGGTAATATTGGTGGGTCTCTTTGCCGATATCACTTACCGATACTGATTTATAGGCATATATTGTAGGTGATATTGGTGTCTCTCTGTTTGCCGATACCACTTACCGATACTGATTTATAGGCATATATTGTAGGTAATATTGGTGGGTCTCTTTGCCGATATCACTTACCGATACTGATTTATAGGCATATATTGTAGGTGATATTGGTGTCTCTCTGTTTGCCGATACCACTTACCGATACTGATTTATAGGCATATATTGTAGGTAATATTGGTGTGTCTCTGTTTGCCGATACCACTTACCGATACCAAGAAATACCCAAATATGGTAAGTTCTTTTGCATGTCAACCGATATCAATTTTTACCGATATTTCACTCACCGATATAATCTTGTCTGTCTGTCTAATATATATAATTACCGATATATTAACTAATCCAGCTTCCATGTCTGTCTGTCTGTCTGTCTGTGTGTAATAATAATAATAATAATAATAATAAACGGTTTATTAATAGAGTTGCAGCCGGTGGCATAAAATATACAGACTTACATTTGATTTAGACATAATGATATGCATTGAATACATTTACAGGGGTGCACAGTACAGGAGTTGTTTTAGCAATAGATGGGATGGTGCTGTTCTTATATCCATTAGCGTAGCTAGGGGGGGGGCGGCACTTTTGGGTCTGCTCATCACCCATATCTGCAGCTACTGGAGACGTTAATCCATCCCTTTGTATCGGCGGCAAGTTAATCCTCGTCGTGTTTGACCTCACACCTGACCCACGTCTGTCTCATACTATTCAGAACGAGTTTATAGAAATTTTGGGAGAAAACGTAAGAAGCAAAGTCATCAAGCAAGTAAAAGAAGCAAAGTACTTTTCCATGATATTCGACAGCACTCCTGATATTTCACATAAGGATCAAACGAGCCAAGTTTTACGCTATGTTATGATCGATGGAGATAAGGTGAAGGTTGTGGAATCATTTGTCGATTTCATTGAAACAGAAGGTAAAACCGCCGAGAATATTTCAATGATGATTTTGGAAAAATTAGAGAAAGACGGAATTGATATTCAAAATTGTAGAGGGCAAGCATATGATAATGCTGCGGTGATGGCTGGTGTTCATACTGGTGTTCAGAAACGTATCAAGGAAATTAATAAAAAAGCAGAATTTGTCGCTTGTACAAATCACTCGCTGAATTTGGCGGGTGTTCATGCAGCTTCTGTTGCTGTGAATTCTGTTACCTTTTTTGGATGTGTGGAACGTTAGTTTGTATTTTTGTCTTCATCAACCCATCGCTGGGATGTTCTAACTTCAGTCACTGGTCAAAGTGTCAAGCGCATAATAGAAACTCGGTGGAGTGCGAGGGGAGAAGCTGTAAGTGTTGTAAAGAAACATTTCTCAAAAATCTTAAACTGCCCTAGAAAAGTTAACTGGTGAAGAAGAAAATACAGCTACCAGGGCAGATGCTGGTGTTCTACTTGGTGCGTTGCAATCATTTTCCTTCTTGGCCTGTGGGGACCCGTCCTTCTAGAAATTTACGACACACAGACTTACCTCCAAACCAAGGGCTTCAACATACAACAATGTGATATAAAACTCAGGGCATTAGAAACATTTCTAGTTGAAAACAGGGACAAGCTAGTGAGTAATGGAGTTAACTATGCCAAAGAAATTTGCAATGATCTGGGGATAGTCATGGAGCGTCAGCGTCGACCCAAAAAGAAGAAACAGATGTTTGGTGAAGGATCACGAGATGCTGAATTGCCATACGACATTGAATTGAGGAGAGAAATGTTTTCTTCGCTGGACAGAGTGATCCAAGAAATAACTTTGAGATTTCAACAGCTTCATGAACTTGCTGAGAAATATGCCTTCCTTACCCCATTGAATCTTTTGGATGATAAATATGAGTGTCAAATAGATCACGATCACGACGACATTGATAAAGAGGAGTTCCTCGTTGAGAGAAAAAGACTTCAGCATTTTGTTGCTGTTGCTGCTATAACTATTAAAGACAGAATACAGACGTGGAAAGAAGGCCCCCTTGAACTTTTGCAGTTTATTCAAAAGTATAACCTTAGGAACTCGGTTCCAAATATAGTAATAATGCTGAGGATTTTCCTCACAATTGTTGTTAGTGTTGCTACCTGTGAGAGGAGTTTTTCGAAACTAAAACTGATCAAGAATTACTTAAGATCTACTATGAGCACCTTGCGGTTGAGAAATCTTGCCATACTGTCTATAGAGCGACAATTGACAGATGAAATAGTTTTTGACAATGTCATTGAAGAATTTGCCAACAAAAAAAACAAGAAAAGTTACTTTGTAGAAAGTTGTAGTTTTCATTTCAGAAATAAAGATGGTCCTAATTTTTTACACTTTTTTACTTTTTTCCCTATCCTATATGTCGTTTTTGCTTTTGTTTAACTGTTACTTATAAAGTTTAAGTATGTTTGGGGTGTATTTAAAGCATACTATATTTGAGTATGTGAAAGTACAGTAATATTATAATGGTACACAAACTATTTAATATATATATATATATATATATATATATATATATATATATATATATATATATATATATATATATATATATATATATATATATATATATATATATATATATATATATATATATATATATATAAAAGAGTGAGTCACTGTGCAATATGTATTTTTTGTAGGGGACGGGGGGGGGGGCGGCAAACTCAAGGGCACCCGGCGGCACACACTCTAGCTACGCCACTGCTTATATCTATCAGTGCGGGCTCTTATGGGCTGAATTATGTTGTAGTGGTGGACTGCGCGAGGTGGGTGGGGGACTGCAGGTGGCGAGGATGGTGCAGTAGTCCCCGGCCAAACCTTGCTAGTGTTTGGTGGTGGAGGTCACTGAGGGATGGCATGATTCTGCAGGCCCTTTTCTGTACCTTCTCTAGCTGACGTTGTTGGGTGGAGTTGAGAGAAGACGACCAGGCTGGTGACGCATACGTTAGTTTGGGGAGAATAAAGGCGTTGTAGATGGTCCTCAGCTCTGGCGTGGGTGTCCCAAGTGACCCGAGTCGTCGTAGAGACGGTACGAGGCTGCCTTGACTGTGTTATTTACATGGGCCTTCCAGTCCAGTTTGTGGTCTATGATAACACCCAGGAGTTTGGCAGACTGTATGTATGTATGTATGTATGTGTGTGTGTCTGTCTGTCTGTGTGTCTGTATATGTGTGTGTGTGTGCATTGGCAATAAACTAATATATATTTATTTTTTCAGCTGTCTGTAAAAAATTGCTTCATTCGTGGGTCAGTTGTCCGGTATGTGCAGCTGCCCGTGGACGAGGTGGACACGCAGCTGCTCCAAGACGCTGCGAGAAGAGAGGCACAGCAGCAGAGGCAATGATGTGTTTTGATAGTCATTTGTATTGGGGTCACCTGGAGATTAGGAGTGTATTTCACCTATACTGACCTGACCTGACCTGACCTGACCTGACCTGACCTAACCTAACTCCAAACAAAAATAAGGGTAGTGTTTAATCTTCAGGTGACGTAATGTGAAGAGGTGTGGGGGCAAAAATGACACTCCCACATGATTTAACCTTTGACCTCTCAGTAATTTCTCCGTGTTAAATAATTATCGATGCTAAATTAAATATACATGACTTTATTTACATGTATTTGAGAAAGATATTAATTTATTAGTAATTTATTCCAGAATATTGTTTGAGTTTTGATGGAGAATTAATTGTTTTAAAAATTCTACATATGAAAAAAATTTATATTAACTAAAGTATTAATAATATAACGTTGCATTGTGTTGTGTTAATCTATAAGACACTTTGTATGATGATTTATTGGTATTAATAATTTTTTTCACATTTTATTTGGACAAAAAAATCGATAATTGTGAAAAATATTTCTTTATTATTAATTTTATAAATTTTTGAGGATAATAAAATTTTGAAAAATAATTTGTGATGTTATTTCCTTAATGTTGTGAGGTTAGTCTAGGTCTGTTGTGCAGGTCTTGTGGGTTGTGCAGGTCTTGTGGGGTTGTATTTGCACCTGAAGATTAGACACCCCAATTAATATCCGATGACTAACCAACCCTAACCTAACTCTAACCAACCCTAACCAACCCTAACCTAACCTCACGTTCCGCTGGCAGGAAATACTGCCGACGCTTAGAAAAAAAACACAAAATGTTCGGTGTATTGGGGTTGTTTAGCCTCGTTATAAGGGACGCGGCTCAATCATTTCCGAAGAATTTGTTTAACGGATCGACTGAGGTTTGGTTAGGTTAGGTTATTTCAGGTGATTAAATATTGTAATAACTTAATCTACGTTAACCTAACTTAATCGACGTTAACCTAACTTAATCTACGTTAACCTAACTTAATCTAATAAGCTAATCAACTTAATCGACGTTAACCTAATTTAATTCCACGCTAACCTAACCTAATCTAATCTAACTTAACCAACCAAACCATAACCCAACCTAAGCTATCACAACGGAAATACCAAAACGTCAAAATTCTAATAACGGTTGTCTGGTTTCATTAATTAATCACTGAATTGGTAACGAGGAGTGTGGGTGTCCGCTCTTCCCAAAACCTGTTGACGCCTCGCTCGTCCAGGTCTGTAAGTGACAGTGGGAGATTACCTCGTTAGATATTGTCGCGATAGTTTGGTCATGTCATTAGGGTGTGGTGATAAGATGATAATAATAATAATAAAATAATAAAATAATAATAATAATAATAATAATAAAATAATAAAATAATAATAATAATAATAATAAAATAATAATAATAATAATAAAATAATAATAAAATAATAGTAATAATAAATAATAGTAATATAATAATAAATGGCTAACCTAACCTAACCTAACCTGACACTAAGGTAAGACCCTTCTCATGTGTGTCCCATAAGACGGACTCGAACCCTGACGGTGGTGTAGGATACGAATTTATTTTTATTGGAATTTTATTAATACCGCGAGTTTAAATAATGGGAGGCTTTTATTTATATAATTATTGTAAGATATAAGTTTAAATAAGGGGATCTAAAGGTATATTTTGATGTGGTTTTAGTAAGATAGGAGTTTAGATATATGTAAGGAAATAATTATTTTTTTGTTCAAATAGACTTTATTTGGGTATTTTATTATTTGAAAAGATGTTTATTTAATTCGCTAATAATTAATTATTTTGGGGAATAAATTTGGTTAGAGATAAATTAGTTAAAATAAGTCTTTTACGAGACTTTAAATTAATGATTCAAACTCATCTGGAAAATAAATCACTAAGTTATATCTCGTATTTAATAAGGTTTTGACGGCATAGATTAAAAATAAATATTGTTTCATATGATATTTAATTTAAAATAAAGTTAGAGTTTGTTTAATAGCCAATTCAATACATAATAGGCAAAAAAAATTACTTAAGATTCACAAAGTCATTTCAATATAAAAATAAGTACACACACTCATCAAATAAATTATAACATCAATTACAACCAACAATTTTTAAAACCAAATTTAATTAATAATAACGTTAAAAAAGGCAGTAGAATATTGAGATAATATAATGTCGATATTATAGAGAGAGTCTGCCCGCCATCTTCAAGCCGGTCGGTCAGGTGAGGTCAATTACCCTTAAAATAGACAAAATAGGCAATTAACCTCCTCCTACAACCCCAACACTTACTTGAACTAAACCCAGTGATGGTGAGAACAGTGAGTAGTGATAGTGAAGATATTGAACCAGAAATAACGTAGATATGAGTGAAAATAGTGAGTGGTTGTGACTGACCTTTGAGTGGTGATTAGTTAAGGTAGTTGAGTCATTTTGTGGTGATTATTAGTTACGTTCTCGTTAATAGGACTGGTAGTAGAAGAAATCTATTAATGAGATATAAGTAATAGTAACGTAATATTATTCTAACTAGTTAATGCTGAATTGCCTAGTTAACGATCAATTGCCTAGTTAACACCCTGTTAACGCTCAATTACCT
Organism: Homarus americanus; assembly: GCF_018991925.1. Classification (NCBI taxonomy): domain Eukaryota; kingdom Metazoa; phylum Arthropoda; class Malacostraca; order Decapoda; family Nephropidae; genus Homarus; species Homarus americanus. The sequence goes on along the minus strand of NW_024719829.1, from coordinate 78,056 downwards.
AGTTAACGTATAATTCTTCGCTAACTACCCCAATAAAGTGAAACAAACCAGAATAAAAAAAAAAACCAAATTTATTCAACGAAGAAAATTTTGTATTGAAAAAAGTGAAGAAAAAATCTGGTGAAAATCGTAAGTAAAATTTTAAGTTAATTTGTTGTTTTGTTGGGTTAAGGGGGGGAAGGGGTTAAGGGGGGGGTTAAGGGGAAGGGGAGGTTAGGGTTAAGGAAGGGGTTAAGGGAAGGAGGTTAAGGGGGAAGGGGTTAAGGGGAAGGTTAAGGAAGGGTTAGTTAAGGGGTTAGGAAGGGTAAGGGTAAGGGGAAGTTATGAAGGGGTTAAGGGGAAGGGTTAAGGGGAAGGTAGGGGGTTAAGGGGAAGGGGTTAAGGGAAGGGGGTTAAGGGGAAGGGGGTTATGAAGGGGTTAAGGGGGAAGGGGGTTAAGGGGTAAGGGGAAGGGGGTTAAGTGTAGGGGTTAAGGGGTTAGTAAGTTAAGGAAGGGTTCAAGGGGTTAAGGGGAAGGTTATGAAGGGTTAAGGGGAAGGGGTTAAGGGAAGGGTTAAGGGGGGGAAGGATGTGAAGGGGGTTAAGGGGAAGGGGTTAAGGAAGGGAAGGGGTTAAGGGGAAGGGGTTAAGGAAGGGGTTAAGGGGAAAGGGGTTAAGGGGGAAGGGGGGATAAGGGGAAGGGGTTAAGGGTTAAGGGGGAAGGTTAAGGGGTTAAGGGGGAAGGGTTGGAGGGGAAGGGGTTAAGGGAAGGGGTTATGGGGAAGGGGTTAAGGGAAGGTTAAAGGGGGGAAGGTAGGGGGTTAGTAGGGGAAGGGGGGGTTATGGTTATGGAAGCAAGGGGAGGGGGAAGGGGTTAAGGGGAAGGGAAGGGGTTAAGTAGGAAGGGGGTTAAGGAAGGGGTTCAAGGGGGTTAAGGGGAAGGGGTTAAATAGGTATACATGTAAGGGTTAAGGGGGAAGTTATGTATGTGTTAAGGGGAAGGGGTTAAGGGAAGGGGTTATGAAGGGGTCATAAGGATAAAGTGTATAAGGGGTTAAGGGGGGTTAAGGGGAAGGGTTAAGGGGAAGGGTTAAGGGGGGTTAAGGGGAAGGTTAAGGGAAGGGGTTATGGGAAGGGGGTTAAGGGAAGGGGGTTAAGGAAGGATATGTATGTGTTAAGGGGGAAGGTTAAGGGAAGGGGGTTAGGTGAAGGGGGTTAAGGGGGTTAAGGGGAAGGTAGAGGGGGAAGGGGTTAGGGGAAGGGGGGGAAGGGGGTTAAGGGGGTTATGTGAAGGGGGTTAAGGGTTGAAGGGGTTAAGGTTAAGGGGAAGGTTATATAGTAAAGGTGAAGGGTTGATAAGAGGTTGTATGAAGGCAAGAGGGTTATGTTAGAGGGAGGGGTTAAGGGGAGGAAGTTAGGGGAAGGGGTTATGAAGGGGATAAGTGTAAGGGGAAGGGAAGGGTTTAAGGGGGTTAAGGGGAAGGGGTTAAGAAGGGGAAGGGGAAGGGGTTAAGGGGAGGGGGGGGAAGGGGTTAAGGAGGAAGGGTAAAGGGGGAAGGGGTTAAGGGGAGGGCTAAGGGGGAAGGGGTGTTGGCTATGTGGGGTAGGAGGGGTTAGGTTAAGGGGGTGAGGGGTAGGAGGGGTTAGGTTAAGGTAGGTTAAGGGGAGGCTAGGTTTAGGGGAGGTTAAGGGGAGCTAAATGAGGGAGCCAATTACCAGGTGGGGGGGGTAAGGGAGGGGGGGTGGGTGAGGGTAAGGAGGTAGGGCAGAGGTCTGATGTGTATCTATTTTAAGGGCGTTCAGTCTTTCATTCCTTCAACCACTCCCTTTACTCCCTTCCTCCTTCCTCCCTCCTCCTCCTCCCTCCCCCTCCCTCCTCCCTCTGACTCGTAAAAAATCCACAATAATAAACTAAAAATGTCACGCTATTTTACAACTGAAATTTATTATCACCGTAAAGGATTGGTCTTCCTCACGTGACCTTGTGATTGATTGAGATTAGGTGATTAGGTGATTGATTAGGTGATTGATTAAGTGATTGATTGATTATATATAGAATTAGACAAAAATTAAGAGTTATTTAGGTGTAAGCGACCTGTTGTATGTCATTACGCTTCTTGAGTGGCCGATGACGTCATGGTGTTCCAATAATATTTCTTGACAACTTTTATGTAATTAATATTCTCGACTCGTTGGGGGAACTGACTTGAGATTAAATGAAGTTAATTAATAATGAAAGATATATTGTCGGGTGTGATATATTTAAGTGATTTATTTAAGTGATTTATTAAGTATAGTGGATATATTGTTTGGTTTATGCTCTCTGAGTGGCCATTAGGCATTTTTTTTAATAATTTGAATATTATTGGGTTTTTTATTTGCAGTGACGCTACAAATTTGCTATTAATTAATATTTTATAATTTAATCGTAAAATATAGACCTTAATAAGAGAATAATGTTGTTAATAAAAGTAAAATATGGACACATTAGCTTATCATTGTGACATTATGCTCGCTGAGTAGGTAATGGCGTTCCAATCGAGCACTGTGATTGGTGGGGAAGTTGCAAGATGTCGCCATTTATCAAACACTACAAATAGAATTCGTACCTGAGGTTAATAATAATTAATAAACTTCTTTGTTATTCGCAAGTTTTTTCTCCTTCAAGCTGAAGAATCAAGCTGTAGTCATCACCAATTCCCGCCAACGACATAATTTATATGCCATGCGACGCTTTATTTACGTCTTGGCAACTCAGAGCTGTGGTTGGCGCCAGATTTCTAAGAGGATCATTGATTGGTGGGTTTTGTTATCCGCTAGCTGATTGGTTGATTGATAATGACGTCATATGTAAACATCGATAATGATGACGATAATAATGATGATAATGATGATAATGATGGTAATAATGATGATAATGGTAATAAGATGATAATGATGATGATAATGATGGTAATAATGATGAATAAATGAGTATTGCCGCACATAACGTTACAGTTGAGGAAGAGAAGGCTGTACAGTGCAGTACCAGACTGCTTCAATGAGAGAGAGAGAGGGGGGGAGAGAATATTCCTTCAAAATTATTCCGTTCCCTTCTTCGTTTCCTTCTATTACTTCCCTGTCTCCTTCCTTCCATTATTCCTCTCTTTACTCCCCTTCCTCTGTTCCTCTTTTCGTTTCTCCTCTTCCCTTCCCTCCTTCCCTCCCTCCTTCCTTCCCTCCTTCCTTCCCTCCTTCCTTCCCTCCCTCAGTTATCACCTGACCTTATTACCGTAGACTTCAGTTTATTCTCCTCTAGTTCTCATAATTATCACCTGTTACTTGATTATTCATATTTATCATTTGTTTCCTCTCTATTTACCTTATTTGTTGTTCCATCTATGTGTGTGGTAGCTCAGGTGTGGCCAGGTGGTAGCTCAGGTGTGGCCAGGTGGTAGCTCAGGTGTGGCCAGGTGGTAGCTCAGGTGTGGCCAGGTGGTAGCTCAGGTGTGGCCCAGGTGGTGGCTGTGTGGCCAGGTGGTAGCTCAGGTGTGGGTGGTAGCTCAGGTGTGGCTAGTGGTAGCTCAGGTGGCCAGGTGGTAGCTCTGGTGTGGCCAGGTGGTAGCTCAGGTGTGGCCATGTGGTAGCTCAGGTGTGGCTGGTGGTAGCTCAGGTGTGGCTCAGGTGGTAGCTCAGGTGTGGCCAGGTGGTAGCTCAGGTGTGCCAGGTGGTAGCTCAGGTGGCCAGTGGTAGCCTGGTGTGGCCAGGTGGTGCTTGGTGGCCAGGTGGTAGCTCAGGTGTGGCCATGTGGTAGCTCAGGTGGCCAGGTGGTAGCTCAGGTGTGGCCCAGGTGGTAGCTCAGGTGTGGCCAGGTGGTAGCTCAGGTGTGGCCAGGTGGTAGCTCAGGTGTGGCAGGTGGGCTCAGGTGTGGCCAGGGGCAGGTGTGGCCAGGTGGTGCTCAGGTGTGGTCAGGTGGTTAATTAGCATAACCAAAGTTGAGTTACCTTAAGTGCCTCAAACGCGTGGATATTTTTATTACCTGTCTTAATTGCCCCAACACAGGTGAGAAGCGGACCGGTGGGTGTGTTTACCTGGAGATGCCTTCACGTCCAGCCTAACATAACCTAACATAACCTAACCTAACCTAACTGTGTGTGTGTGTACTGTGTGTGTGTGTGTGTGTGTACTGTGTGTGTGTACTGTGTGTGTGTGTGTGTGTGTGAGTGTGTGTGTGTATGGTCAGTCCTGGACCTGACACACACACACACACACCTAACTGATTACATGGATTAAGGTGTTGAGGTAGTCAGTCCCAGGCCGTCAGCCACTGTCAGCGAGTGCAGGTCAGCAGGAAGTATAGCCCAGAGCGATGTAACCATGGGATTCACTCTACACACGCACATGTACACACACGGTAGCAGTCTCCACATACGCACATACTCCCCACTCGTACTACACACATACATACACACGTACACCTCTATACATACATACATACATACATACATGTAAATAGTTATGTAGGTGGGTGGTGAGGTGGGTGGAGTGGGTGAGGTGGGTGGTGAGGTGGGTGGTGGAGGGTGAGGTGGGGTGAGGTGGTGGTGGAGGAGGGTGGGTGGTGAGGTGGGTGGTGGAGGGGAGGTGGGTGGTGAGGTGGGTGGGAGTGGGGAGGTGGGTGGGAGGTGGGTGGTGGAGTGGTGAGGGGGGTGGTGGGAGGGGTGAGGTGTGGGGGTGGAGGGTGAGGGTGGTGGGAGGGTGGTGGGAGTGGGTGAGGTGGGTGGAGTGGGTGGGAGGTGGGTGGTGGAGTGGGTAAGGTGGGTGTGGGTGGAGTGGTGAGGTGGGTGGGTGGAGGGTGAGGTAGGTGGTGGTGGGTGGGAGGGAGGGTGAGGTGGGTGGTGGGAGTGGGTGAGGTGGGTGGTGAGGGTGGTGGAGGGTGAGGTGGGTGTGAGTGGTGGGGTGGGTGGAGTGGGTGGAGGTGGGTGGTGGGTGAGGTGGGTGGGTGAGGTGGGTGGTGGAGTGGTGAGGGTGGGGAGGGTGAGGTGGGTGGTGGAGGGAGGTGGGTGTGAGGTGGGTGGTGGAGTGGTGAGGTGGGTGGTGAGGAGGGTGGTGGAATGGTGGAGGTGGGTGGAGGTGGTGGTGGAGGGTGGGTGGTGGAGGTGAGGTGGGTGGTGAGTGGGTGGGGAGGGGGTGAGTGGTGAGGTGGGTGGTGGGCAGGAGGGTGAGGGTGGTGGAGGGGTGAGGTGGGTGGAGGGGTAGGAGGAGGTGGGTGGGAGGGTGAGGGGTGGGTGGGGGAGGGTGAGGTGAGGGAGGTGGTGGGTGGGTGGGTGAGGTGGGTGGTGGGGAGGGTGGGTGGTGAGGTGAGGGGAGGTGGGTGGGTGGGAGGTGGTGGTGAGGTGGGTGGTGGAGTGGTGGGGTGGGTGGGGAGGGTGGTGGAGGGTGGGTGGTGGGTGGTGGTGAGGTGGGTGTGGAGTGGTGAGGTAGGGTGGGAGGTGGGTGGTGGAGGGTGAGGTGGGTGGTGGGAGGTGGGTGGTGGAGGGAGGTGGGTGGGTGGAGGGTGAGGTGGGGGTGAGGTGGTGGTGGAGGGTGAGGTGGGTGGTGGAGTGGTGAGGTAGGGTGGTGAGGTGGGTGGTGGAGGAGGTGGGTGGGTGGTGAGGTGGGTGGTGGGAGTGGGTGAGGTGGGTGGGTGGAGGGTGAGGTGGGTGGTGAGGTGGGTGGTGGGAGGGTGAGGTGGGTGGTGGGTGGTGGAGGGTGAGGTGGGTGGAGTGGTGGGAGGGGTGGTGGAGGGTGGGAGGTGAGTGGTGGGAGGCGGGGTGGTGGGGTGGATGGTGGAGTGGTGAGGTGGGTGTGGGAGGTTGAGGTGGGTGTGAGGTGGTGGTGGAGGGTGAGGTGGATGGTGAGGTGGGTGGAGTGTGGAGGGGTGGTGGAGTGGTGAGGTGGGTGGTAAGGTGGTGTGGGGGTGGAACAGTGGGTGGTAGGTGGAACAGTGGGTGGTGAGGTGTGTGGTGGGTGGATCAGTGGGTAGTGAGCTACAGAGTGGATGGGTGACAGAGTGGTGAGGCGACACAATGGGTGGCAGTGGGCGGCATGAGGGTGGTGGGTGGCGGACAAGAGTCGTGATAGGTCGAGAAGTTTGCCTACTTTTTCACTCAACCTCTTAACTGTGGCTGCTCTGAACCCTCATACGCGTGGGAAACACCTTACTACTCCACGCGTTCCCGGAAGGGTTTTTAAATGTCAGATGTAGCTGTTACCTTTTTCTGTCCTGTTGGGCCCCCTGTTCTGATGGGGCCCCTATAGTGATGGGCCTTTGTTCTGATGGGCCCTTTGTTCTGATGGGCCCCTTGTTCTGGTGGGGACCCTTGTTCTGGACCCCTTGTTCTGGTGGGACCCTTGTTCTGATGGGCCCTTTGTCTGATGGGCCCTTTGTTCTGATGGGGCCCTCTATAGTGATGGGTCCCTTTGTTCTGATGGGCCCTTTGTTCTGGTGGGCCCTTGTTCTGATGGGCCCCTTTGTTCTGGTGGGCCCTGTTCTGATGGGGCCCCTATAGTGATGGGTCCTTTGTTCTAATAGGGCCCCTTGTTCTGATGGGCCCCTTTGTTCTAATTGGCCTTGTTCTGATGGGCCCTGTCTGATGGTCATGGGTCCTTGTTCTAATAGGCCCTTGTTCTGGATGGGCCCTTGTTCTGATGGGCCCTTGTTTTAATGGGCCCGTTGTTTTGATGACCCTTTGTTCTGATAGGCCCTTATTACGATGGGCCCCTTGTTCTGATGGGCACTTAACCTAACCCAGATCTGATTTTCAAGTACAGGAATAATTTGAGATGAAATAAAATTAGTTATACCACCCATCCCACCCATTCTACCACCCATTCTGCCACCCTTCACACCCATTTCACCCATTCTGCCACCCATCACCCATTCACCACCTATTTCATCCCACCCATTTACACCCACCCACCCACTCTGCCACCCATCCCACACCCACTCTGTCACCACCCATTCTACCACCCCACCCACCCATTCTGCCACCCACCACGTATTTTGACTTCCCCACCCAACCATCCTGCCACTTCTTTCCACCCACTCTTTCGCCTGTCCAACGAGGGTCAGAGCCTGCAAAGTTGTGTTATTGACGACTCTTATTGGGGTTTAGTCTGAACCCCGTGGGTGTGTGGGGCGTGTGTGTGGGTGGGGGCTGTGTGTGTGGTGTGGGGGTGCCACCCACCCATCTGTTGCCCAACCTCGCGATGTTCTCCTCACACCCTCACCCCCTCCCCTTATCCTCATCTGTGTTACTGTTTAATACCCCAGTCACTTGGCCCCGCCCCGATGCCCCGCCCTGATGCCCAACCCACACTTGCCTGGTCTGGTTTTTCACCCCTCTGCCCCACCCCTCCCTGTCCTATCTCCTCCTCCCCCCTCCCCTCCAGCAGTAGAAAGTCTCACTCACCCCCCACCTCCCCCCCCACCTCCCCCTCCTGACCAGCGACTGCTCCTGACCACTGTTGACAGCTGCCCCACCCCGCCCCAGATATGACCCTCCTCCCTCCTCCTCACGCCCTCTTTCTCCTCTCTTCCCCTGGTCCACCCCCTGGTCCACCCCCCCTGGTCCACCCCCTGGTCCACCCCTGTCCACCTGGTCCACCCCCTGGTCCACCCGGTCCACCCCCCTGGTCCACCCCTGGTCCACCCCCTGGTCCACCCCCCTGGTCCACCCCCCCGTCCACCCCTCTGGTCCAGGTAAGATAACAGGTGAGGTTCAGGTGATATTAATGAAAAATTAACCTCATATCTCTCTCTCTCTCTCTCTCTCTCTCGCCCCAAGAACCATTTCCCATGATTAATGACCTGACTGGGTGATGGTGTGGCAGCATTGCTTGTTTGATTGGCCGATCATTATAGTGTGTCGGGCTAACAAGGATTGGTTCACCTGAAGATTAGACACCCTAGTTTATGGGGTAATGGCCCTTCGTTTAGGTCTGTAACTTAACCTAAACTTAACTTAACCTAATTTTAACTTAACCTAACCTCTCTGTGTCTCTGCCCTCTTATTTATCGTAAAATATCTAATATCGTATCTTTATTACCTGTGTCACCACACGAAGAAGAATGAGAAAAATTGAAGTGATGTAAGGTTAATATTTTAGGCTCGTGGGTACTAAGGCGACGTTGCTCTCTCAGTGATCAAACCATAATAAAACTCTTCCTAATTTAACTATTTCTTTTAAATATCATAATTAATAACAAATTAGATTAATAAAAATTTTAATTAATAAATAGGTAATATTAACAAAAGGGAATATTTGGTTAGATTGATTTAATTATATTTTGTATGGGTATATTTGGCAACGTTGCTTTCCCCTGATTGGCTGGGTGACGTCACTCCCACCCGATAAACAAAGTCAATATATTTCACTAAATATCTAAAAAAAAATTAAATTCTTCTATAAAAAGGTAAATACTTTATCCTATACCATATATTATAGTTAATTAGTTATATATAAAGATAATATAGGCGTTATTAGACTTTATATAGGGAGAGAATAGAGAAATAAGGCTTGATATTACAGGTGGAACGCCAGTTGATCAGGGTAATTAATCTGACGTCAACTCTTATACCTGGGTAATTAAGAGAGTTATGTTGCAACGCTTGATGGTCTTTATCTTACCTGGGGGATAATGTTGTTTGGCTATTAACCACAGGTTGCTAATGTTAGGTTAGCTGAGTATTAACCTAATTTAACGTGTAACTTAACCTAACATTAACCTACCCTACCCTAACCTACCCTACCCTAACATTAACCTACCCTAACATAGCCTACCCTAACATTAACCTACCCTAACATTAACGTACCCTAACCTAACCTACCCTAACATTAACCTACCCTAACCTACCCTAACATAGCCTACCCTAACATTAACCACCCTAACCTACCCTAACATTAACCTACCCTAACATTAACCTACTCTAACCTACCCTACCCTAACCTAACATTAACCTTCCCAACATTAACCTACCCTAACAGTAACCCACTAACATTAACCTACCTAACCTACCCTACTACTAACTCTGCAACCTACCCTACCCTTAACATTAACCTAGCCTTCCCAACATTAACCTAACCTAACCACGAGTACAAGGTCATTAACCCCGCCTTTAATATCAAACGAGTGAATGTTTCTCTCGAGGTTAATAATAATATTGGCGGGACGGAATAAATGTTTTAACCACGATCTTCTGAAACACTGAGCTGCTTTAACCCGTCTCTCTCTCTCTCTCTCTCTCTCTCTCTCTCTCTCTCTCTCTCTCTCTCTCTCTCTCTCTCTCTCTCTCTCCTCAACCTAATCGAACCAAAACATTTTATTAATTTTTGCAAACTCATTCCAGATTTGTGTTGCTGGAAGCCTGGAAGCCTGGAAGCTAGCATCAGGTAAGGTAAGTTGACATAGGTGTTTATTAAAGCTTTATATAGTACGTGTGTGTGTGTGTGTGTGTGTGTGTGTTTCACCTGAAGTTTAGTCCCCCCAGTTAATCTTCAGGTAAAATAAGCTTAGATGCTTAATCTTATGGTGAAATAAGCTTGGTGTTGCTGTTTCTTCTCCCTCCCACAACTCAACCCCGCTGTCCGTCGATCCGTTTCACCATGACTTGTGTTCGCCTGGCGTTCGCTTCGCCCGTCTCGTCGCTCCGTGGAAACTTGTGATAAATGTTTCTCCAATATTAAGTAAAATGATTTTGTTTGTTTACGTCTCATGGTTAAGTGCTTGGGGGTGAGGGAGGGGGGGAAGGAGGAGGGAGGGAAGGAAGGAGGGAGGGGGAGGGAAGGAGGAGGGAAGGAAGGAAGGAAGGAGGAGGGAGGGAAGGAAGGAAGGAAGGAAGGAAGGAAGGAAGGAAGGAGGGAGGGAGGGAAGGAAGAAGGAAGGAAGGAAGGAAGGAAGGAAGGAGGGGAGGAGGAAGGAAGGAAGGAGGAGGGAGGGAAGGAGGGGGAAGGAAGGAAGGAAGGAAGGAAGGAAGGAGGGAGGGAAGGAAGAAGGAGGGAGGGAGGAAGGAAGGAAGGAAGGAAGGAAGGAAGGAAGGAAGGAGGGAGGAGGAGGAAGGAACGAAGGAAGGAAGGAAGGAAGGAGGGAGGGAGGGAGGAAGGAACGAAGGAAAGGAAGGAAGGAAGGAGGGAGGGAGGGGAGGGAAGGAAGGAAGGAAGGAGAGAGGAGAGAGAGAGAGAGAGGGTTAGATTAGATCAGATTAGGGTGCGTTAACAGCCCTATGAATGCCCTTCCTAACCTAACTCATTAATTCACAACCCTTTATATCCAGTTATTACAACCAACCATCACAACAGTCGGTGTAAATAACAATAAATCAACTGAATCATCAAAATACAGACGATAAGTTGGCTGTGTTTACCTCTCGATGCTCCGATTATCATGACTTAACCTTCTTCAATGATTTAACATGATCAAATATTAAGTAAAAATGTTAAATAAATCCTTCTATCATGATAATTTAGATGATAATGATAATTCTTGGGTTTTTTTTCGGTATTTGTGAATGTCTGAATATCGATTGTCACTTGTTTCAGTGTTTATACTTTATGGCGAATCGGAGGTCAAATGAAAGTCTGAATTAGTTGTTTTTATTTGTAAATTCACTGAAATATGATTTTTGTTTTGTAGTTAGTCGCCATTTGATGTATTTTTGGTTGGTTTTGCTCTCGTGTGTGTGTGTGTGTGTGTGTGTGTGTGTGTGTGTGTGTGTGTGTGTGTGTGTGGTTTAGGGAAATATTTTAGTACTGTTACCCCTCTCTCTCTCTCTCTCTTTCCTACCTGTGTTAGTTCCTTATCTCTATCTCACCTCTCATCATCAATCTCTCACTGTCTCTCTTCCACCTCTCACTTTTCCCTCCCTGTCTTAATTTTTTATCTTAATTATGTCTCACCTCTGACCATCCATCTCTCTCTCTTCTTCCAGCGCTCTCAACCGAGGTGGAGTTGTGAGGGTGGGGAGCGGTGGGGAGGGGTGGGAGGGGTGAGGGCGGTTTCTTCAAGCCTGTTATCTTGTTTTAGTTAAGGATGAAATGACAGTGGTAGGCTTCCCTGTTGGCTTGTGGGGAGGGGGAGGGGGTGGGGGAAGGAAGGAAGGGGGGGGAGGGAGAGGAAAACTTAACGTAGGGAACCTTTGAGAATCCATCTTTGTGTGGTAGCTTAGTGAGTCCGTTAGATATTCTCACATCACCAGTTAGGAGGAAAACTTAACGTGGGGACCTTTGAGAGTCCATCTTTGTGGTAGCTTAAGTGAGACAGTTAGATACGTTCTCACATCACCAGTTAGAGGAAAAACTTAACGTAGGAACCTTTGAGAATCCATCTTTGTGTGGTAGCTTAAGTGAGCAGTTAGATACGTTCTCACATCACCAGTTAGGAGGAAAACTTAACGTAGAACCTTTGAGAATCCATCTTTGTGTGGTAGCTTATGAGTCAGTTAGATACGTTCTCACATCACCAGTTAGAGGAAAACTTAACGTAGAACCTTTGAGAATCCATCTTGTGTGGTAGCTTAAATGAGACAGTTAGATACGTTCTCACATCACCAGTTAGGAGGAAAACTTAACGGGAACCTTTGAGAATCCATCTTTGTGTGGTAGCTAAGTGAGTCAGTTAGATACGTTCTCATCACCAGTTAGAGGAAAACTTAACGTAGGAACCTTGAGAATCCATCTTTGTGTGGTAGCTTATGAGTCAGTTAGATACGTTCTCACATCACCAGTTAGAGGAAAACTTAACGTAGAACCTTTGAGAATCCATCTGTGTGGTAGCTAAGAGCCAGTTAGATACGTTCTCACATCACCAGTTAGGAGGAAAACTTAACGTAGAACCTTTGAGAATCCATCTTTGTGTGGTAGCTATGAGACAGTTAGATACGTTCTCACATCACCAGTTAGGAGGAAAACTTAACGTAGGAACCTTTGAGAATCCATCTTTGTGTGGTAGCTATGAGTCAGTTAGATACGTTCTCACATCACCAGTTAGGAGGAAAACTTAACGTAGGAACCTTGAGAATCCATCTTTGTGTGGTAGCTATGAGTCAGTTAGATACGTTCTCACATCACCAGTTAGGAGGAAAACTTAACGTAGGAACCTTTGAGAATCCATCTTTGTGTGGTAGCTTAAGAGACAGTTAGATACGTTCTCACATCACCAGTTAGGAGGAAAACTTAACGTAGGAAAGTGGGAGAGTTGGTACAAGGTTCAGGCTAAGCTGGACAGGTAGGTGGTCACGCCCAGGTAAGATAGTCAAGGTACACAAAGGTGTTTAATTAGCAGCTTCCCCGCCCAGGTGTACAGGGGCCAAGTTTATGATCTTGGTGGAGCGTCTCGACCAATTATACGGGAGAGTTTGGTACACCTGAGGCGGGGAGGGGTGGTGGTGGTGGGTGATGATGGTGGTAGTGGTGATGATGATGGTGGTAATAGTGGTGAATGGTGGTAGTAGTGATGGTAATGGTGTTTGTGTATGGTAATGTACCGTGTGCTTGTATGTATGTATATCAATGGCGTTAATTGCTTCCCAAACACCTGTACGAGGGAGGGGAGGTAGGGGGAGGGTAGGGGGAGGAGGGGAGGAGTCGAACCCATCCCCAATCGTCCATTAGTAAATACTGTAACCACTTTACCACCGCAACCACTGCCAATCTCAGCCTGTGTGTGTGTGTGTGTGTGTGTGTTAGAAGGCCGTGGATATATCAAGAGTCATTAAGGGTTAGGTTAGGTTGATTCTTACTAGAGGACGAGTTGTGGGTACTTCGAGAATGACCTGCTTGGAGGACGACCAAGCTTGGTGATAACCTAGCTTGGTGGATAACCCAAGCTTGGTGGATAACTCAAGCTTGGTGGATAACTGCTTGGTGATAACTCAAGCTTGGTGGATGACTCAAGCTGGTGGACGACTCAAGCTTGGAAGGTGCATCAGTTAGGTGTGATCAGATAAGGCTGCAACGTTTACACAGACACACACACGCCCGGGTCCACGCTCTCTTGTGTGCTGCCCTCAGGTGACCCCCTGCCCTCACCCCGCCCCGTCCTCTGCCCAAAACCCCGCCCCCAAATACGTCTTTTCTCCGAAAACCACTCCCAACTCACCATCCCCAACCCACCCCAACCCACCTTACCACCCAACCTACCTTATCCCACCCCACCTCACCCCAACTCATCTTGCCCCATTCCAACCCACCCCATCTACCCCACCTTACCCCACCCCAACCCCACCCACCCCAGCCACCTACCCCACCCCAACCCACAAACATCAGAAGGACCAGAGACTCTACAGTACCTAGATCCAGTCTTGTTAGTTGTGTTTATTGACTAAAAGACTCAGGATCTTGTGGGAGTCTAATTAGCATACCTGGGAGTCTCATGCGTTACCTGTTGATGTGTCAGGTGGGGGGCTGTCAGGTGTGTGTGTGTGTGTGTGGGAGGGGTAGGGTTGTTATTGGTGTCAGGTGTGTGGAGGGGTGTCAGGTGTGTGTGGAGGTATCAAGTGTGTTTGTGGAGCATTGTGGAGGGGTGGGTGTGTGTGGGGGGCATCAAGTGTGTTTGGAGATCAGGTGTGTGTGGGGGAGGTGTCAGGTGTGTGGGTGTCAGGTGTAAAGGTGTTAGTGGAGATAGTCGACTAACATCTTGTGTACAGGGTCGCCTCTGAGCTGAATAAGTGGCGTCCCTGTAGTGAAGGTGTTAGTAGCTCAGTAGAGATGCGGGGGGCCGGGGAGGGGGTCGGGGGGTCGTGGGAGGGGTTCGTGAGGGGTCGTGGAGGGAGGGGGTCGGGAGGAGGGGGTCGTGGGGAGGCTCGAGGGGTCGGGAGGGGTCGTGGAGGGGGTCGTGGGGGTCTGAGAAGAGAGCAAGGGGTAGCATCATCAGGTACACGAACAAGGTAGGTGGGGAGTTGACCACAGCTGGGTGTGACTGAAGGCGAAAACTTGACCAGACCAGATCGTGCAACTTGGCGGCTATTTTGAATCGGCTATTATTTTTTTTTTTGGGCTATTACACATATCCGGTTTAATATCTTCCCCTAAGTATTCTATCTTGTCTACTTTTATAACTTTTGTTGTTTTTGTAGATGAAAGTATTTAGGTGAAGTACAGAGGAAAGATTTTGGTTAGGTTTAGTTTTTGTTTATGGCGGCTATTTTGGGCGGCTATTTTGGATTTTTTTTTTTTTTTGGTAGTATAGTGTGATGGGGGAGGGGGTGTCTAGGGCAATCTGGGTTAGGTTAGGTTAGGTTAGAGGTAAGTTTCGACAGGTAATATTACTGTAAGTTAGGCTAGATTAATTTAAACTAGGATTAGATTAAGTAAGGTTAGGTTTAGTTAGCTTTGGTTTAGGTCAGGTCAGGTTAGATTAAGTTACGTTAGGTTTACGTTAGGTCTACGTTAGGTTACGTTAGGTCTACGTTAGGTCTACGTTAGGTTACGTTAGGTTACGTTAGGTCTACGTTAGGTTACGTTAGGTTACGTTAGGTTTACGTTAGTCTACGTTAGGTTACGTTAGGTTACGTTAGGTTTACGTTAGGTCTACGTTAGGTCTACGTTAGGTTACGTTAGGTCTACGTTAGGTCTACGTTAGGTCTACGTTAGGTCTACGTTAGGTTACGTTAGGTTTACGTTAGGGCGTTAGGGTTTAGGTTAGTTAGGTTAGGTTTAGCAGTAGCCAACAGCAGCAGAAGGTGTCCGGGCCAGCACCAGCAGGAGCAGGTTGGAGTAGAGACACATTCCTTTCTGCACACTCCAGCCTGGGAACCTCCTCAGGGCTAAGCCACGCGACCCTGCCCACCCTGACCCACCCTGGCCCACCCTGGCCCACCCTCCACACACACTTGATGGCCACCGTTGCTGCCCACTCACCCCCAAAACCCACCCGTTAATGCTCACTTGAATTACCCCCCATCCCTACCCCACCTCAGCCCACCCCTACCCCACCCCACCTCTACCCTACCCCACCCCAGCCCACCCCTTCCTCTCTCTCTCCCTCACTATCCAATCTATACAATTCTTGCCCACCTGACGCACCTCTTGCTTACAAAACCCACCCTTGTCCACCAAACCCACCCTTGCCCACCAATTCTTCCTTCCATATTCGTACTCAAGGGGTTAAGTCATCGTCCTCAAGGGGTTAAATCATCGTACTCAAGGGGTTAAATCATCGTCCTCGGGTTAAATCATCGTCCTCAAGGGGTTAAATCGTACTCAAGGGTTAAATTATCGTACTCAAGGGGTTAAATCATTGTACTCAAGGTTAAATTATCGTACTCAAGGGGTTAAATCATCGTACCCAAGGGGTTAAATCATCGTCCTCAAGGGGTTAAACATCGTCCTCAAGGGGTTAAATCATCGTCCTCAAGGGGTTAAATCATCGTACTCAGGGTTAAATTATCGTACTCAAGGGTAAATCATTGTACTCAAGGGTTAAATTATCGTACTCAAGGGTTAAATCATCGTACTCAGGGGTTAAATCATCGTACTCAAGGGGTTAACTCATCTGACAGCACAGGGTAGTGGGATTAGTAGCACAGGTGATAGGACGGATTAGGACGAAGGTAGTGGGGGGAGTTAGGACAGGTAGTGGTATAATATCTCTCTCTCTCTCTCTCTCTCTCTCTCTCTCTCAGTAGGTGGTAGTATGGGTCAGGTCAGGTCAGGTCAGGTCAGGTTAGGTTAAGTGGGTCAATTAGTTGTCTGATTAAACAGTAGTACGTGGAGAGATGCCAGACAGTACCAGACAGTGCTAGACAGTGCCAGACAGTACCAGACAGTGCCGGACAGTGCCAGACAGTACCAGACAGTGCCAGACAGTGCCGGACAGTGCCAGACAGTGCCGGACAGTACCAGACAGTGCCGGATAGTGCCAGACAGTACAGACAGTACCAGACAGTGCCGGACAGTACCAGACAGTACCAGACAGTGCCGGATAGTGCCAGACAGTACCAGACAGTACCAGACAGTGCCGGACAGTACCAGACAGTGCCAGACAGTACCAGACAGTGCCGGACAGTACCAGACAGTGCCGGACAGTGCCAGACAGTGCCGGACAGTACCAGACAGTACCAGACAGTGCCGGACAGTACCGAAAGTGCCGGACAGTACCAGACAGTGCCGGACAGTACTAGACAGTGCCAGATAGCAGAACCTTGCCACTGAAGTTCTCAATTATTCACTCGTTAACCACTGATCACACGCACACGCACACACACACACACACACACACACACACACACACACACACACACACACACACATCAACTCCTGGTCATAAAAATATTTCCTCACAAGACTCAAGGGATAAAACACGGTGTCTGATACGCCTCTTGTGCACGAGATCTTGAATGTTGTATGTGTGTGTGTGTGTGTGTGTGTGGGGGTGGTGTTTCTGGGCGGTTGTGGGCACGGGTGGGCGGGGAAAGGTGGTGTGTGTGGGGAGGGTGGGTGCTCTCTCTCTCTCTCTCTCTCTCTCTCTCTCTCTCTCTCTCTGATTGGTGGGTCAGGTAGTGGACAAGATTAATACGTGATCGTGATTGGTTATTTGGGCAAAAGGCTGGATTGTGGTAGATTGTGGTTGGTTAAATTGTGGTAGGTTGTGGCTGGATTGTGGTAGATTGTGGTTGGTTAAATTGTGGTAGGTTGTGGTGGATTGTGGTAGGTTGTGGCTGGATTGTGGTAGGTTGTGGTGGATTGTGGTAGGTTGTTGGCTAAATTGTGGTAGGTTGTGGTTGGAGGTCAGATCATTGGCAGTATTGAAGTAGTTAGAGGTCACGGGGTGGGGCGGGGCGGGGCACGGGGCGGGGGGCGGGGCGGGGTACGGGGCGGGGGGGGGGCGATGCAGGTCAAGCCCACCGCCTATTGTATGTAGATTAAGTGGTGGTGGTGGTAGTAGTGGTGGTAGTGGTGGTGGTGGTGTTATTGGGGTTAGGTTAGGTTATCGTCATCTTACCTACACGAAAAACCACTCTTAGTAGCAGTTGGAGTCAAGACAGTGCCAACCACAGCGGGAATATGCAAATTTCCTCTATTAATGGGTGAATTCAACCTTCATTTCAACTCTATTGTGTATATGTGGCAGCTTTTAACTCCTATTAAAACCGTAAAACAGAATATCAATAGCTCACATATTTCGTCCGAGGGCTCATATTCCCGCCAAAACCTGATGTAAAAACAATTAACTCGGTCTGTGATTGGTCGGGGGGGATAATTTTCGCTCTGTGATTGGTCCGTGAGGAGTGATGACGATTTTCCTGCGCATTCCAGCTTCACAAACTGTTAAGAAAGAGATTCGTTCCAGTGTTCCGATATAGGAGTGATGGCTAGGGGGCCAGGGGAGGTGAGGGGTGTCAGGGAGGGGTGAGGGGTGTCAGGGAGGGGTAGGGGTGTCAGGGGAGGGGCAGGGGTGTCAGGGAGGCAGGGGTGTCAGGAGTGGCCAGGGTGTCAGGAGGGGTAGGGGTGTCAGGAGGGGTAGAGGGTGTCAGGGAGGGTAGAGGGGTGTCAGGAGGTAGGGGGTGTCAGGAGGTGAGGGGTGTCAGGAGGGTGGGGGGGGTGGGGTACACAGGGAGGCAGAGGCCAGGGGAGGGGTGGAGGGGTGTCAGGAGGGGTAGGGGGCGCCAGAGGGTAGGGTGTCAGAGGGCAGGGGTGTCAGGGAGGGTGTCAGGGAGGTGAGGCCAGGAGGGTAGGGGGTACAGAGGGGTAGGGGGTGTCAGGAGGCAGGGGGGTGTCAGGGAGGGTGGGAGGGCGTCAGGAGGGCAGGGGGGGCCAGGGAGGGGTAGGGGGGGTGTCAGGGAGGGGTAGGGGGGTGGAGGGGTAGGGGGTGGGCCAGGGAGGGGTAGGGGTGTCAGGAGGGGTGAGGTCAGAGAGGGTGTCAGGAGGCAGGGGTGTCAAGGAGGAGGGGGAAAACAGGAGGGGTGTCAGGGAGGGGTGAGGGGTGTCAGGGAGGGGTGAGGGGGGGAGGGGGGGTAGGAGGGAAGGGGGAAGGTGAGAGATAAACTAGAAAAGAGTTAATTGGAGGTAAGGGTACAGGTGTAACCCCCCCATCCCTCCCTCCCTCCCCTTAATTACAGGTGAAATATGAGTTAGCACCTGTATATAGTGAAGAAAAGGTACTAATCAATTAGTAATGATACGGTAACATGCAAAATCGTAATGTATTCAACGCTACAGTCATTCCCTATTACGTGACACTCAACCACTCAGTTAATTTGATACAGTTAAGTGATTCGAGTGACTGTCACGCCTTCACATCACCAGTTAGGAGGAAAACTTAACGTAGGAACCTTTGGGAATCCTTCTATCTCTCCTTAGTCAATTATCTAAGTATATTCATCAATTTCCTTATATTTTTAACTATTTACTAAATGAAATAGTGAGAAAAATATCGATTAATTGCAATAAAATACCTGAAAATACACCACAAGGCAGAGAAATAGTTTACCACTTATAATAACATTAAATTTATTACCTGGTGTAGTTGTGTTACTGTTGGTGCGTGACGTTATGGTCAAGGTAACGGCCCGTAACGCTCTGACAGGTGTAAAGAGTTAACTTAGGACATTAAAGAAGAAATAACTTATTTTTTAAAATATTTGATATTCGAAGTGGGTTTTAAGATGGCAGAGTCACGAGTCAATATTATTTCTGTGCATTTTTTATGAAGTGTTTAATCTACTGAATGGGATTACAGGCGATGGTTTAAGTAATCAATAATATTTATTTATTGAGGAGAAAACTTACTACAATAATTCTTTTAGATCCTGTAAATAAATAATGAAATTTAATATATTTTTTAAAAGACTTTGTGTGTCGTGAATTGAGTTAAAGATTGTGGTGCAAAGGAGGTCAATAATGTTTATATTTACTGAAGAAAAAAAGAATATATATTTTTTTAAGTTATAAATAATTAAATTAGTTTATTATTATTATTTTAAGAGAGTTTGTCTGTCTGTCCTGGATTATAGAGACGAATAGGAGAGGTCAATAATGTTTTAGGGGAGTATTGGTGAAGTTGAGTGTGTGTGTGTGTGTGTGTGTGTGTGTGTGTGTGTGTGTGTGTGTGTGTGTGTGTGTGTGTGTGCGTGCGTGTGTGTGTGTGTGTGTGTCGTGACTTTAAGCTACTTATAACACTGCGTCATACTCGTGCCTAAGACAGAGACAGACAGACAGACAGACAGACACAGACGAACAGTTAGACAGACAGACAGTTAGACAGACAGACAGACAGACAGACAGACAGTTAGACAGACAGACAGACAGACAGACAGACAGACAGACAGACAGACAGAGACAGACAGACAGACAGACAGTTAGACAGACAGACGACAGACAGACAGACAGACAGACAGACAGACAGACAGACAGACAGACAGACAGACAGACAGACAGACAGACAGACAGACAGACAGACAGACCCCCCACATAATATGACTGAGTTTATTTCAAGACTCAGGTGATGGCTGGTAATTTATGCCTGGCCAGACACAGGTGAGAATCGATCAGTGGTGACAGTGTGTGTGGCAGGTGGTGTGGCTGGGACAGGTGTGGCTAGGAGGTGTGGTGTGGCTGGGGGTACAGGTGTGGCTGGGACAGGTGTGGTTAGGGGAGGTAGGGAGGTACAGGTGTGGCTGGGAGGGGGGAGGTGGTGTGGTTGGGAGGTACAGGTGTGGTTAGGAGGTACAGGTGTGGTTAGGAGGTACAGGTGTGGTTGGGAGGTACAGGTGTTGCTGGGAGGCTAGGGGAGGTACAGGCTAGGGAGGTGGGCTAGGGAGGTGTAGGTGTGGCTAGGGGAGGTACAGGTGTGGCTGGGAGGTACAGGTGTGGCTAGGGAGGTACAGGTGTGGCTAGGGAGGCACAGGTGTGGCTAGGGGGGTACAGGTGTGTGTGTTAGGGGGCACAGGTGGTGTGGCTAGGAGGTACAGGTGGGTTAGGGGGTACAGGTGTGGCTAGGAGGTACAGGTGTGGCTAGGGAGGTACAGGTGTGGCTAGGACAGGTGTGGCTAGGAGGTACAGGTGTGGCTAGGAGGTACAGGTGTGGCTAGGAGGTACAGGTGTGGGTAGGAGGTACAGGTGTGGCTAGGAGGCAGGTGGCTAGGAGGTACAGGTGGCTAGGGAGGTACAGGTGTGGCTAGGGAGGTACAGGTGTGGCTAGGAGGTACAGGTGTGGCTAGGAGGTACAGGTGTGGCTAGGAGGGTTAGGTTAGGTTAAGTGACGGTGAAAATGCACAGAATCATGTAAAAGCATCAGTTTGCCACTAACCTCAGTTAATGACCCACTGTCCGGTAGTTAAGAGCAATTAGAGTTATTTGAGGGTAGTTAACTGGCACTGTCTGATAGTTAAGACCAATTAGAGTTATTTGAGGGTGGTTAACTGGCACTGTCTGGTAGTTAACTGGCAATTAGAGGTATTTGAACTATTATTTCCCCAACCAGTTAACTTTTAGAGGTGTTTAGACATTCGCCATGCCTGTCGAACCTTCGCCTGACTTGGAGATAGACGGTGATTTAGGTCTGTATTTAGCGAACACTGCCAAGGCGAGCATTCAGCATCGCCAGGCGGAGTAATGACCGTGTTCTTTTAATGATCACTCTGGTGTTAGCTCTTATTAGCGCCAGTGGGTGGGATGAGGTTCGCCAGGCGTTCGTTTGGGTTTGGTAATGATTTTGTTGTGGGTGTTCTTACGCCAGACGATGTGGTGTGCCTGTGTGGGCGTTGGGTGGTGGCAGAGAGAGAGAGAGAGAGACAGAGACAGAGAGAGCAGACAGACAGACAGACAGACAGAGACAGACAGACAGAAAGACAGACAGACAGACAGACAGACAGACAGACACAGACAGAGACAGACAGACAGCAAACAGACAGACAGACAGACAGACAGACACACAGACAGACAGACAGACGACAGAGAGAGACAGATAGACAGACACAGACAGGTCACAGGTACAAGTCGTCTGTTACTGTACCTGAATATTTTACCTGCAGGTCCATAACGCTAATTACAGGTGGGATAATGACACTTCCGGGGTGAGGGAGGGAGAGGGGAGGGGTGAGAGGGGGTCTATCCCTTACCCTGTGTTGACATAAGCTAAGTAAGGTATCCACGGTCTCCCTCCTCCCTCTCGGCTGGCCATGCGTGGTCACGCACCATCGTCCCGATGCGGATGAGGCAGAGCACGCGGCGACCGCACGTGCTGCTGTGTGTGTGGCGCGTGTCGGGCACGGTGAGAGAGCACGGCGGGGGGGAGGGGCGGGGGCTTAATGACTCTAATCCTAACCTAACCCGCTACCAATCAGACCTCAACAGTACCGGATAATCGCTCCTAATCCTTCAGTAATCCCGTAACTAACACGGATTAACCAATACTTCACATTCTAATCCCCATAATTCATGAGTTGGTGTAATTGGCATCAAAACCCTATTTCGAGGATTTGACCCCTATTACGAGGATTTGACCCCTATTACGAGGATTTGACCCCTATTACGAGGATTTGACCCCTATTACGAGGATTTGACCCCTATCACGAGGATTTGACCCTATTTCGAGGTTTGACCCCTACATGAGGATTTGACCCACAGGATTTGACCCCTATTGAGGATTTGACCCTATTACGAGGATTTGACCTCTATCACGAGGATTTGACCCTATTACGAGGATTTGACTATTTCGAGGATTTGACCCTATTGCGAGGATTTGACCCCTATTACGAGGATTTGACCCCTATTTCAGCTTGTATTCGTAGGTTAATCATTTAAATTAGTTTATTTTGGCCCAAATTTAGTGTTTATGTAATGGGGAGTTAATTGGCGGGGGTTTAATTTTGGCGACGTGGATGGAATGATGTTTAAATTGACGTCGCCAAATTGGGGTGGGATTTGGGGTGTCTGTCTGTCTGTCTGTCTGTCTGTCTGTCTGTCTGTCTGTTGGGCATATGGTGGGCATCTAGTGGGCATCTGTGTGGGCATCCTGGTGGGCCTCTGTGTTGTGGTGGGATCTAGTGGGCATCTGTGTTGTGGTGGGCATCTAGTGGGCATCTGTGTTGTGGTGGGCATCTAGCATCTGTGTTGTGGTGGGCATCTGGGGTGTGTTGTGGCATCTAGTGCATCTGTGTTGTGGCATCTAGTGGGCCTCTGTGTTGTGGTGGGCATCTGGGGGCATCTGTGTTGTGGTGGGCATCTGGTGGGCATCTAGTGGGCATCTGGTGGGCATCTAGTGGGCATCTGTGTTGTTCACCTGAGCACACCTGTCGGCCCCAGGTAGACGCCACTAATTACTTCCCATGATTAAGCTCCCTGCAGGTTCCTGTTTGTGGCACTTATACACCTTATTGCCCCCGGGCTATAAGGCTCACGGTAACACCTAAATTAGTAGAGACAATCGACCTTATGGATTTTGTGGGATAGCTCGTTCTTGCCCCAATAGGTCTTTATTTTGTTTATATTGGTTTAAGTGAGAGATGAGCCTTAGGAGCCATAAAGGTCAATAAACCATATGAATAATAGAGACAATCGACCTTTTTGATCTTGTTGGATAGCTCGTTCTTGCTTCAGTATATCTATGGGTCTTTATAAAGAGAAACATTATATAATCGACCTTCTGACCTTTGTTGGATAGCTCTTTTATGCCCTGGTTATCTAGGGTCATTTATCGCTGAAAAATCATTATAAAATCGACCTTCTGCCGTTTGTTGGATAGCTCCTTTATGCCCTGGTTATCTAGGGTCATTTATCGCTGAAAAATCATTATAAAATCGACCTTCTGCCGTTTGTTGGATAGCCCTTATGCCCTGGTTATCTAGGGTCATTTATCGCTGAAAAATCATTATAAAATCGACCTTCTGGCGTTTGTTGAATAGCCCCTTGATGCCCTCAGCTCTTATATCCAGTTGATGTTTTTGTGTTGTTAATAACGGGTCTCCTTGTGTCGGTATTACGGGGTTAGTTTATCATTAATTAATATCTAAGCATCTGCTGGGAGGCTATTAGTACCGGTCAGTCCTATAGTAGGGGGGTGGTGGTGAGGTGGCGTGGTGGAGGGTGGTGGAGGGTGGTGTGGTGGTGGGTGGTGAGGGGGTGTGTGGTGTGGTGGGAGGGTGGTGGTGTGGTGAGGGTGGCGTGGTGGTGAGGGTGGGGTGTGGTGTGGTGGGTGGAGGGGGTGTGGCGTGGTGTGGGGTGAGGGGGGTGTGGCGTGGTGTGGTGGAGGGTGTGGTGGTGTGGTGTGGTGGTGGAGGGTGGTGTGTGGTGGAGGGTGTGGTGGTGGGTGGGAGGGTGTGGCGTGTGGTGGAGGGTGGGTGGTGTTGTGTGGTGGAGGGTGTGGGTGTGGTGGGAGGTGTGGCGTGGTGGTGGGGGGTGGCGTGGTGTGGTGGAGGGTGGGTGGCGGGGTGGTGGAGGGTGTGGCGTGGTGGTGGAGGGTGTGGCGTGGTGTGGTGGAGGGTGGGGTGTGGTGAGGGTGGTGCAAGGTTTCTCTGTGCCTTCTGTGCGTCCGTTTGTGCGTCTGTTTGGACTTGTAGGAGAGCTGTGGGCAGGTGTGGGTAAGTGTATACAGGTGTAGGCAGGTGTAAACAGGTGTAGGCAGGTGTAAACAGGTGTAAACAACAAGTCTTAATTAACAGGTTAAACCAAACACTCTCTCCTTACAATAGAGTTTTATTATAGTTGCCAGAGCGTGTCCCGGTAAGGCCTGTTTACATCTGGGTCACAAATACCAGGGGAGACAGTGTAGTGAACATGATAATAATGGTAATAATAATGGTAATAATAATAATAATAATAATAATAATAATAATAATAAAATAATAATAAACAAAAATAATAATAATAATAAAAATAATAATAATAATAATAATAATAATAATAATAATAATAATAATCATAATAACAAAAATAATAATAATAATAATAATAATAATAATAATAATAATAATAATAATAATAATAATAATAATCATAATACTAATCTACAATATTATACAAAATAAAGTTTAAAATTAATTAGAATTATTTTATGAATTAATATGGCAAAGATGTTGCTGTCTGTCTGTCTGTCTGTCTGTCTGTCTGTCTGTCTGTCTGTCTGTCTGTGTCTGTCTGTCTCTCCCTGTATGGTATTTAAACCCCAAGTTATCACAGCCTATTTATATGATTGTTTGCCAGTGGTCATTAAGGGCGAGGTCACTTTACTGGATTGAGGTGATTATGACACTTAAAGTTCATGGTGTGGTTTGTTTTGATTTTTTTCCCGCCATTTCTGAGGATTTTTCTGATTGGTGGGTTTTTCCTGCCATTTTTGAGGATTTTTTGTCATTGGACGGTATTTTTCCCGCCATTTCTGAGGATTTTTCTGATTGGTGGGTTTTTTCCCGCCATTTCTGAGGATTTTTCTGATTGGTGGGTTTTTTCCTGCCATTTTTGAGGATTTTTTGTCATTGGACGGCATTTTCCCGCCATTTCTGAGACTTTTTCTGATTGGTGGGAGTTTTACCGCCATTTCTGAGGCTTATTTGTGATTGGTGGGATTTTTCCTACCATTTCTGAGGCTTTTCAGTGATTGGACGTTAGTTTTGATTGGCTAAAGCGAGTTTATCACATCCACAACACTAAAAATCCACCAATTCAGTAACTCTCCCCACCTCTCAACCCACCTCCCCACCTCTCAACCCACCTCCCCACCTCTCAACCCACCTCTCAACCTGACCACCAGCCAACCAAAACTCATCAAATCAAAACAAACAAATTCAGGCAACACAAATGAGTTTCTTGAATTAAAAACCCACAAAATTCAATAAAAAAAAATTAAAATCACTACTTGAAAACAATTGACACTATTAACTTAACGCTATATTAACTTAGACTATTAACTTAACGCTATTAACTTTACACTATTAATTTAAAGACTAATTTTTTTTACATTATTTACACAAAATCGTTTATAAAAATCTACAGAAGAAATATATCACAGTTTTTTTCTTTTCATCATTGTTATTGTTGTTATTGCTGTTATTTTTCAGGTATTACTGCTTTTGTTATTGTTAAGTAATAGTGACTTGTTATATAAAATACCTGGGTAATTAATTAGGTTTATGTGTACCTGGGTAATTAATTAAGGTGTTTTATGTGTACCTGGGTAATTAATTAAGGTGTTTTATGTGTACCTGGGTAATTAATTAAGGTGGTTTATGTGTACCTGGGTAATTAATTAAGGTGGTTTATGTGTACCTGGGCAATTAATTCGGTTTATTTTACCTGGGTAATTAATTAAGGTGTTTTATGTGTACCTGGGCAATTAATTAAGGTGGTTTATGTGTACCTGGGCAATTAATTCGGTTTATTTTACCTGGGTAATTAATTAAGGTGTTTTACGAATACATAGTCACTTTATAAATATTTTCTTTGTATACCTGACCAACCAATCAGCAGGTTTTTCATAATATCAGACTAGCCAATCAGCGGTTGTGATGGGTGACGTCAGTGATGAGTGACGTCACAGGCAGTAGGGAACTCGTATGGAAAAAAATGGATCCATATTTAATTTTTTTTTATAGTTTGTGGTTAAAACTTTTCTAAAAATATATATTAAAAAGTAGGAATTATTACTTTGACTGTACAGTGTAGGAAAGTTATATATTTCTATATATATTATGTATAAAACCTTATATTGATAAAGAGAAATACGTCACAACCACTGATTCGTCACATTCAGTAATGACGTCATGAGTGGTGATGACGTGGCGAATAATGATTGAAGGGTTTATTGGATGACGTCATTAGTGGTGATGACGTGGCAAGTAATGATTGAAGGGTTTATTGGATGACGTCATTAGTGGTGAATTTTTTTTACGACTTGGGATTAGATTCACCAATGACGTCATTACATGTAGCCTATGACACGTCTGTGACTCATGACGTCATTACCTGTAACCAATGACAAGTCGAGAAGACACATGTCGTCATAATTAAGTGTGACGTGAGAGGGAGGGAACAGACGTCATTATCCACAATACTTTACAAATCATTATAAAATACACTAGAGATCACGACCTTCCGTTATACAGCTGTATGATGTATAATACACCAGTTATACACTAGTTTATCCTACACATAAGCGCTTAATTACCTCGCTAAACTAACTTATTGTTTTCTGAAGCCATTTTAAGCCAGTCTCCACCGCTACAATTATTATTATTATTATTAAGTAAATTATTATGGGTTAAGGCGTCCTGGAGGGGGGGGGGTGTTGTGGTTGTTGTGGTGGTTATTGTGGTGGTGGTTGTTGTGGTGGTTGTTGTGGTGGTGAGCAGCGCCATCCTGGAGGTAGCGGCCATCACGGTAACTAACTTCTGCAGTAGTTCTCTATGTTAACACAACACCAGGAGTTCACTATGGCACTGTACCGTTTGTTGTACCACTAACCGGTACTACTGGGCTGTTCTGTACCGTTTGTTGTACCATCAACCGGTACTACTGGGCTGTTCTTGTACCTGCTTCTTGCGCCATCACTGTCGTGGTACCGTTGACTGTACTGTCCGGTACTGTACTGCCGTGTACCGTTGACTGTCACTGTCCGGTACTGGGTGTTTCATATACCTGTACTGTATCGTAGTGACGTCAACAGGAGGGTCACCAGTGGACGGGTCATAGGTCACCAGGAGGTCACCGGGGAGGTCACCAGTGGACGGGTCACAGGTCACCGGGGAGGTCACCGGGGAGGTCACCAGTGGACGGGTCATAGGTCACCGGGGAGGTCACTTGGGTCGAGGCACTTGACGGCACCATACACAGGTTGGTGGCACTGAGTCTTACACTGTGAACAACAACAACAACAACAACAACACTTGTGTACCTCTAACACTGTACTGAGCTGAACTATACTACAACACTCTGCTGTACTCTGCTGTACTCTGCTGTAGCACTACAACACTCTGCTGTACTCTGCTGTACTCTGCTGAGTGAGTTGAAGTTCTTAAGCTTGTTGCCGACAGAAGCTAGTTTATTGTGCACCCCGCTGTGAGCTGCAGTACAGACCAGCCTCCTGTAGTGAAGATTATGTAGCGTCTGAAGGTACATCATGGACCAGCTGTGAGGCCAGATGGTTCACTACCACCTGTGAGGCCAGATGGTTCACTACCACCTGTGAGGCCAGATGGTTCACTACCACCTGTGAGGCCAGATGGTTCACTACCACCTGTGAGGCCAGATGGTTCACTACCACCTGTGAGGCCAGATGGTTCACTACCACCTGTGAGGCCAGATGGTTCACTACCACCTGTGGGAGAGGCCAGAGATGGTTCACCACCACCTGTGAGGTACACAGATGGTTCACTACCACCTGTAGGAGGCCAGGATGGTTCACCACCAGCCAGGAGTTGGTGATGGTTCACCACACCCAGAGGCCAGATGGTTCACTACCACCAGAGAGGCCAGATGGTTCACTAACACCTGTGAGGCCAGATGGTTCACCACCAGCTGTGGAGGCACAGATGGTCTACACTCACACCACCTGTGGAGGCCAGATGGTTCACCACCACCTGTAGGGCCACACACACAGATGGCTACACTAATACCACCTGTGAGGCCAGATGGTTCACTACCACCTGTGAGGCCAGATGGTTCACTACCACCTGTGAGGCCAGATGGTTCACTACCACCTGTGAGGCCAGATGGTTCACTACCACCTGTGAGGCCAGATGGTTCACTACCACCTGTGAGGCCAGATGGTTCACTACCACCTGTGAGGCCAGATGGTTCACTACCACCTGTGAGGCCAGATGGCTACACCACCATCTCGCTGGTGACCCCATCATGGACCACCTGTGAGGGAGTTATAGGCTGGAGGTTAATTTCCTTCTGCAGGCTCTTGCACGCGACTGAGTGGGTGTTCAGGTTGGGGTCCACGTCGATGTTCTGAACCTTCCTGATGGGCACAGGCAGATGGGTCGGCGAGTCACAATCACTCAGGTCTGTCTCAGGTGTGGCTAGTGTGGCTTTAGGGGTGTGGATAAGCCCTATAGAGGCTCCTAAGGGTGTTATCCTTGGGTCACCTGGTCCTTGAGGGTTGATTCTCGAACATGATGGCTCACTGGTGTCTCCAGGTGGTAATGATACGGTTTTAAGAGGGTTGTGGTAACGCCATAACTTTTCTTCGTTCTCGTTGTTAGACTTCTCGACGTGGGGATCCTCAGCTAGTTTATGTCTGGAGGAGTGGCTGGGGAAGGCGCTGCCGTGGTGGGATTGGAGGTGACGACGTCGGCACTGCCAGTAAGTCAAGGCTCCAATTACCATGATGACTACTATAACCAGTACCACTGTAACTGCCGCTAACACCCCGCTGGCTACACCTGTATGGGAACGAGAATGGTGTTAGTTATACATACATACATACATACATACATACATATATACATAGATACATATATGGCCCTCTATCTCACCTGGTTCACCGCTAACGACCGTCGTTTCAACCTTCACCTCTACGGCAGCGGAGAGAGCCGTAACAGGTGTCAACTTCCGGCTAATTAGTTCACCTAGTGTCTTGGCTGCCAGTGTTACGTCTCCGGGGCCATTAGCTGCGGCGTACGACTGTGAACGACCAATTAGAACGACCATTAAAACGACTACCCATTATAAGAGCATTAGTTCATTAGTTTATCATAGCTGTTTGGTTAGGTTAGGTTATTAAGTCTTAGTTATGTGTGGTCGTACTTTTCTATGTCTGTTTGTTGCTCTGTAGTCGTAGTTAAGACACGACTACAGTGCAACATAAGTACGACTACAGTGCAACATAAGTACGACTACAGTACGACTACAGTATATATTAACTCTGGTCGTACAAGTCGTTCTAACTTCTCTCTCTCTCTCTCTACAGAACAGAAACGACGAGACGACTTACCAGGGTAACCTCTACTGTGTCGTTTGCCCCGGTAACCAACCCGCAGAGGATGATAGGTGCGGGCGTGGTGGTATGGGCGTGACGATCAGCCCACGCCGCCCTCAAACCCTGACACACACTCTGTACTCGGGCACCTACAGGTAAGCGAGTACGGTTGAGTACGAGTGTTAGCCGTGCACAGGCGTTGTTGAGTGTCGCGTGGTTTGGAACGCATTCTTGAGGTCCCGGATTGACGCGAGGGGCCACTTGCTGTCCCTCGTCACTCAGAAGGCGACACTCACCCCAGGGCTCACACGGCGGGGAGAGGCACCATTGCTGAGGGCCCGGGACACACACCTGGAGACGGGATACAGACAGATAGACGGGTCAATAATGGCTCTGTCTATGGGACTATCTGGGTACAACTTCACTGTCAATGTAGATTATGAATTAGCTGTTTCTACCTGTCTACCTGTCTAACTCTGTCTCAAACACTACTGAAGGTGAACTATCTTAACTACTTGGGGTTAACAACACTACTGAAGGTGAACTATCTTAACTACTTGGGGTTAACAACACTACTGAAGGTGAACTATCTTAACTACTTGGGGTTAACAACACTACTGAAGGTGAACTATCTTAACTACTTGGGGTTAACAACACTACTGAAGGTGAACTATCTTAACTACTTGGGGTTAACAACACTACTGAAGGTGAACTATCTTAACTACTTGGGGTTAACAACACTACTGAAGGTGAACTATCTTAACTACTTGGGGTTAACAACACTACTGAAGGTGAACTATATTAACTACTTGGGGTTAACAACACTACTGAAGGTGAACTATCTTACCTGGTGTGGTTGACAGGGGTAGTGGCCGGGGTCCCTGGATCTCAGGCAGTTCTCAGGGCCACACCAAACATCAGAACATGAAGGTGTACCATGATTACAATGACAGGAATTACACTGATGTCTCCAAACTGCTCCGTGAGGTCGAAGATCACCTCCCCAGAGACACGCTTCTGATGGAGGTTCTAAACTACCTTCTACATGTTCACATCTGTCACCTGTCCTACCTGGGGGGCATAAACACCTGTAATCCGCTATGCCATCAATACAGGTGCTCCCAAATGCACAGGGGGATGATGTACATTCGTTAATATTTATACGGCAATCTGGTCCAGTAAAGCCTGATGTACACTCGCACACTCGCCAGTTAACTCCATCAATACACCTGCCGCCGTTGTAGCAAGGATGTGGGGTACAGTCGTTGATGTTGTTGTTACAAGAGGTACCATCCCAGCCTTCGGGGCATAGACAGGTGTGGCCGTCGCCTGTGTTGACGCAGGTAGCTCCGTTCTGAC
The DNA here is from genome assembly GCF_018991925.1 of Homarus americanus. Classification (NCBI taxonomy): domain Eukaryota; kingdom Metazoa; phylum Arthropoda; class Malacostraca; order Decapoda; family Nephropidae; genus Homarus; species Homarus americanus. The sequence goes on along the minus strand of NW_024719829.1, from coordinate 47,845 downwards.
ACGGGGAGGAGTCACACGCTCGCCTGTTAGCTGTTAGGGGGTAGAACAAGAACAGCTAATTAGTAGAGATGTCAGGGAAAACGACTAATTTGACAAACAAACAAACACACACACGTGGCAGATCAAAAGTAAACACACTTACGAATCTGGCAGGTCGTCCCCTTCCATTCCTGGGGACAACGGCAGACAAAGGCGTTCCCCAGATCCACACACCTGCCACCGTGTTGGCAGGTGGTGAGGTCACAGTGGGTCGTGGTGGAAGAACAGGTGCGGCCCTTCCAATTACCTTCACAAACACAGGTAAAGTCAAGCACTCCATCGACACAGCTGGCGTTGTTACGACAGGGTTCGTCTGCACATTCGTTGATATCTGGAGGAAGAGAGAGTGGGTGGGTGAGTGGGTGGGTGGGTGAGTGGGGTGGGTGGGGTGGGTGGTTTTTTTTTTTTTTTTTTTTTTTTTTTTTGGTGGGTGGGTGGGCGGTGGGTGGGTGGGTGGTGGGGCGGCACAGTGGGCGGCACAGGAGGAAGAACCCGCCCAGTGCGTTCGTAGTTACTCATTCGGCCTCAACCCACCAACAACCACTCACTATTGTTACACAAATATGAAATCACCGCTGCCGTGGAATTAATGAGCCTGCACCTGCAGGCGGCCTGGTTGCGGCATCTCCTCATTAACAGCGCCGCAGATTATATATAGTAACCCCCCCTCCTCCCTCCTCTCTCTCACTCTCCATCACCTCCCTCCTTCCTTCATGCTGCCGCAGCCTACACCCCCCTCCTCCTTGTTACTGCAGCCACACCCCTCCTTTCCTTCATGCTGTTGCAGCCTACACCTCCTTCCTTCCATGTTGCCGCAGTCACACCTCCTTCCTTCATGCTGCAGCCTACACCTCTCCCTCCTCCTCCTTGTTGCCGCAGCCTACACCTCCTTCCATCATGTTGCCGCAGCCTACACCTCCTTCCTTCATGTTGCCGCAGTCTCCACCCTCAACCCCTATCACCGCACCCCCCTCCCCTCTTATGGCTTAGTGGCTTAACTAGATCATACAGGTAGAATGGCTTTACCTACGATACAACACGGGTAGTATGGCTTAATTAGAAGGGCTTATCAATGGCTTACCCACGATACACACACGGGTAGTATGGCTTAATTAGAATGGCTTAATGGCTTACCTACGATACACACACGGGTAGTATGGCTTAATTAGAATGGCTTAATGGCTTACCCAAGTTACACAGGGGCCCTTCCCAGCCAGGGTCACAAACACACTGGAACCCATTGACCAGGTCGACACAGGTGCCTCCGTTGATACAGGGAGACGATTCACAGTCATTGACATCTGGTGAGAGAGAGTGAGAGAGTGAGAGAGAGAGGGGGTGAGAGAGAGAGAGAGGGGGGGTGAGAGAGAGAGAGTGAGAGAGAGAGGGGGGGGGCACAGAACATGAATTTAAAGAACAGCATTAACGTAGCAAAAAGTAACAATGAATAGCTTCAAAGGCACCAAAAAGTAACATTAAGTAACAAAAAGTAACAATAAATAACTTCAAATGCACCAAAAAGTAGCATTAAGTAACTAAAAAGTAGCAAAAAGTAGCATTAAGTAGCAAAAAGTCACAATAAACAGCTCAAAGTCACCAAAAAGTAGCATTAATTAACAGTAAACAATACTCACTAATATGACAGTACTGCCCCGTAAATCCTGGGTCACAAACACAGGAGAACGCCCCCTCAGAGTGGGTCACACACCGCCCGTTACGCCCACACACGTTAGATGGCACCAGCAGGACTGACCCAGAATCCTGTGGCTCAGGGATTGTACAGCTATCGATTACTGTAAGGGCGGGAGTGGCACAGAGGGCGTGAGAGGGCGTTAGGGCGTGAGAGGGTGTGAGGGGTGGCAAGGAGTGGGTGGTAGTGTAGGTGTAAGGGTGTATGTGTACTGATAGGGTGTAGGTGACTGTGTGGGAGAGGGTGTAGGTGTTTTGGACAGGTGGACAGGTAAGGTAATATTAATTAAGACAGACAGACAGACACAGGTGAGTGGAATAATTAACATGGACAGGTGAGAGAGAGAGAGAGTGGGTGTTTGGACAGGTGGACAGGTAAGGTAATATTATTTAGACAGACAGACAGACAGACAGACAGACACAGACAGACACAGGTGAGTGGAATAATTAACATGGACAGGTGAGAGTAGGTGTTTTGGACAGGTGGACAGGTAGGTAATATTAATTAAGACAGACAGACAGACGACACAGGTGAGTGGAATAATTATGGACAGGTAGGGAGAGAGAGAGAGTAGGTGTTTGGACAGGTGGACAGGTAAGGTAATAGTAATTAAGACAGACAGACAGACACAGGTGAGTGGAATAATTAACATGGACAGGTGAGAGAGAGAGAGAGAGAGAGAGTAGGTGTTTTGGACAGGTGGACAGGTAAGGTAATAGTAATTAAGACAGACAGACACAGGTGAGTGGAATAATTAACATGGACAGGTGAGAGAGAGAGAGAAGTAAGAGTGTTTTTGGACAGGTGGACAGGTAAGGTAATAGTAATTAAGACAGACAGACAGACAGACACAGGTGAGTGGAATAATTAACATGGACAGGTGAGAAGAGAGAGAGTAGGTGTTTGGACAGGTGGACAGGTAAGGTAATAGTAATTAAGACAGAGACACAGGTGAGTGGAATAATTAACATGGACAGGTGAGGTGTTTTGGACAGGTGGACAGGTAAGGTAATAGTAATTAAGACAGACAGCAGACAGACACAGGTGAGTGGAATAATTATGGACAGGTAGAGTAGGTGTTTTGGACAGGTGGACAGGTAAGGTAATAGTAATTAAGACAGAGACAGACAGACACAGGTGAGTGGAATAATTAACATGGACAGGTGGTAGGTGTTTGGACAGGTGGACAGGTAAGGTAATAATTAAGACAGACAGACAGACACAGGTGAGTGGAATAATTAACATGGACAGGTGAGAGAGAGAGAGAAAGTAGGTGTTTGGACAGGTGGACAGGTAAGGTAATAGTAATTAAGACAGACAGACAGACACAGGTGAGTGGAATAATTAACATGGACAGGTGAGAGGGAGTGTTTTGGACAGGTGGACAGGTAGTAATATTAATTAAGACAGACAGACAGACAGACACAGGTGAGTGGAATAATTCATGGACAGGTGAGAGAGGTAGGTGTTTGGACAGGTGGACGGTAAGGTAATAGTAATTAAGACAGACAGAGAACAGGTGAATAACATGGACAGGTGAGAGAGGTGTTTTGGACAGGTGGACAGGTAAGGTAATAGTAATTAAGACAGACAGACAGACACAGGTGAGTGGAATAATTAACATGGACAGGGAGAGAGTAGGTGTTTGGACAGTTGGACAGGTAAGGTAATAGTAATTAAGACAGACAGACAGACAGACACAGGTGAGTTGAATAATTAACATGGACAGGTGAGAGATTGGTGTTTTGGACAGGTGGACGGGTAAGGTAATAGTAATTAAGACAGACAGACAGACACAGGTGAGTGGAATAATTAACATGGACAGGTGAGAGAGAGTAGATGTTTTGGACAGGTGGACAGGTAAGTAATAGTAATTAAGACAGACGAACACAGGTGAGTGGAATAATTAACATGGCAGAGAGAGAGAGAGTTGGTGTTTTGGACAGGTGGACAGGTAAGGTAATAGTAATTAAGACGAACCAGACAGACACAGGTGGTGGAATAATTAACATGGACAGGTGAAGTAGGTGTTTTTGGACAGGTGGACAGGTAAGGTGTAATAGTAATTAAGACAGACAGACAGCAGACACAGGTGAGTGGAATAATTCTATGGACAGGTGAGAGAAGAGTGTTTTTGGACAGGGTGGACAGGTAAGGTAGTAATTAGACAGACAGACACAGGTGAGTGGAATAATTAACATGGATTGAAGTAGGTGTTGGACAGGTGGACAGGTAAGGATATTAATTAAGACAGACAGACAGACAGACACGGGTGAGTGGAATAATTAACATGGACAGGTAGAATGAATAATAATAACAACAATAATAATAACATTCACTAATACACAAAAATAAAACGTGAAAAAAAATTACCCACACTAACCTAACCTAACTCCTCCTAGTATGTATACCCACCTGTATAAATCAATGTATAATGAATACCATATTATACTTACCTTGGCATGGGGGCTGAGTACACACAGGTCGAGGCTGGGAACGGTTGCCAGTCCAGCTCTCAGGACAGTGGCAGTAGTAGTCTGACTGGGTGTTGATGCATGGAGCTCCGTTGTCGCAAGGATTTGGATTGCAGAGGTCAATGTCAATCTGTTGGTAGAGGGTAGATCTTGGGGTTAGGTTGGGGTTAGGTTGGGGTTAGGTTTTTGGTTGGGGTTAGGTTGGGTTTGGTTGGGTTTTGCTGGGTTGGGGTCTGTTTATATCTTAGCTATTTATCTCACTTTCTCACACCCTGTCTCTCTAACATCCTACTCACCCTCCTCACCCTCTCCCTCACCCCCTCCCTCACCCCTCCCTCACCCTCCCTCACCCCTCCCTCACCCCTCCCCCCCCTCACCTCTCCCCACCCTCCCTCACCCCTCACCTCCCTCTACTCACCACACTGCACCCCGGGTACCCCAGGACAGATACACCGATAATGTCCAACGGTCAACACATTTGTCAGCCATTACAGGTCTCACTTCCACAATCGTCGATATTCGTCTCACAATTTTGTCCTGTGGGTAAGAGAAACATTTATATGGTTGGGGTGGGGTTATGGGTTGGTGGTGGGGTTGTGGGGTGGTGGGTAGTGGGTTGGGTTGGGTGGGTGGGGGATAGGTTTTGTTTATTTATATACATTTGTGGGTGTGGTTGATGATGGGTTGTGTGGGTTGTGGGGTGGGCTTGTGGGTGGGTGGGGTTAGTGTGGTGGGTTTTAGAGGGATTTTATAGTTTAATATGTATGGTTAGATATACATAAATATACATATTACATAATACAATAATTTAATACATAAATATCTCCCCAGTTCCTTATTACTCCCCATAATATTCACCCCATCTCAGTAACCTCCCCCACCAATCACTCACCAGTATAACCATGCGAACAAGCACAGTGGTAATCATCAACAAGGTCAATACAGGTCGCCCCATTAAGGCATTGACCTAGACAGTCGTTGAGGTTAATGTTACAGTTCTTGCCCTCCCACCCGTTCCGGCAGTGGCATTCGTAGTCACCCACCAGGTTAAGGCAATTTGATGGCATTGATGCATGGTTGGCCCTGGCACTCGTCTGAGTCTGCGGGAGACAACAGGTGTTTATGAGACAGGTGTTGACTTATTAAATTGACAGGTGTAGACTTATCAAATTGACAGGTGTAGACTTATCAAATTGACAGGTGTTTATGACAGGTGTAGACTTATCAAATTGACAGGTGTTTATTAGACAGACGTTGACTTATCAAATTGACAGGTGTTTATTAGACAGACGTTGACTTATCAAATTGACAGGTGTTTATGACAGGTGTAGACTTATCAAATTGACAGGTGTTTATGAGACAGGTGTGAGACTTATCAAATTGACGGTGTTGATTAGACAGACGTTGACTTATCAAATTGACAGGTGTTTATGACAGGTGTAGACTTATCAAATTGACAGGTGTTTATGACAGGTGTAGACTACCAAATTGACAGGTGTTTATTAGACAGACGTTGACTTATCAAATTGACAGGTGTTTAAAGACAGGTGTAGACTTACTAAATTGACAGGTGTTGCCCTCCCAGCCAAGTGTGCAGTTGCAGGAGAAGCCATTGACCAGGTCCACACAGCTGCCTCCATGTTCACACGGCTCAGAGACGCACTCATCTACATCTGGGGGAGGTCAGGTCAGGTCAGGTCAGGTCACGTTAGGTTAGGTTAGGTTAGGGAAGGTTAATGTTAAGGTTAGGTTAGGTTAATAATTTCCTACACAAATCAATACAGTTTCCTCACAGGTCAGGTCAAGTCATTTACCTAACGCTACGAGGTCAGAGGTCAAAGGTCAAAGGTTCCGTGTTCGCTTGTTGGGGTGACACCGTTCTCATGGTTATGGATGAGTCTCTCTTCTCTCTCTCTCTCTCTCTCTCTCTCTTCTCTCTCAATGTCTGTCTGTACAACAAAGAAAAAACTTAAAATTTCCCTTATAAAAGTCGAGTACACACACACACACACACAGAGTACACACACAGAGTACACACACACACACTCACACACACACACACACACACACACACACACACACACACACACACACTAAGTGCTACCCTCTCTTGGGACGAACACAGAAATGGACACATACACTCCTTCCCTGGGTGTAGTTTGACGTCTACACACGATTGTTTGGTCCCACACTACACCCCACCCTCTCTCTCTCTCTCTACACCCACCTACACCCCCCACACCCCCCCCACACCCCCCACACCCCCACACCCCCTCCCCCCCCCACACCCACCCACACCCCCCCCACACCCCCCCCACACCCCCACACCCACCCCACACCCCCCACACCCCCACACCCACTTACACCCCCCACACCCCCACCCCCCCCCACACCCACTCCACACCCACCCTACACCCCCTACACCCCTCTACACCCCCCCACACCCACCCCACACCCCCCTACACCCCCCCCCACACCCCCCCACACCCACCCACACCCACCTACACCCACCCACATCCCTCTGCACCCCCCACACCCACCTACCCTCCCACACCCCCTACACCCCCTCACACCCCCCACACCCACCCCACACCCCCCACACCCACCCCACACCCACCCCACCCACCCCACACCCCTCTACACCCACCCCACACCCCCCACACCCCCACACCCACCCCACACCCACCCCACACCCACCCCACACCCACCTTACACCCCCATACCCCACACCCCCTCTACACCCACCCACACCCCCCTACACCCTCTACACCCCTACACCCCCCAACCCCACACCCACCCACACCCCCTCTACACCCCCCACACCCACCTATACCCCCCACACCCCTCTACACCCCCTACACCACCCACACCCACCTCCACCCACCTACACCCCCCACACCCCCTACACCCCTCCTACACCCACCTACACCCCCCCCACACCCACCCACACCCACCCCACACCCCACACCCCCCACACCCACCCCACACCCCACACCCACCCACACCCCCACACCCCCCACACCCACCCACACCCACCCCACCCCTCTACACCCCCCACACCCACCTACACCCACCCACACCCACCTACACCCCCTACACCCACCCCTACACCTCTACACCCACCTACACCCTCTACACCCCCTCTACACCCCCCTACACCTACCTACACCCCCTACACCCACCCCACCCCTCTACCTCTACACCTACACCCACCACCCACCCTACACCCCTCTACACCCCTACACAAGTTCCATTAGAGACAGACAAATGGTATTGTTTGGGTAATATTTCACTACCTGTGTTGTGGTGGACGGTTATGCAGGAGTATGTGGGACAGGTGTAGTGTTGTGTGGACAGGTGTAGGTTGCAGGTGTGGGATAGGTGTGGGGGTGTACAGGTGTGTGAGTGTCCTGGTGTGTGTGACAGGTGTGTGGGGTTGTACAGGTGTGTGTGTGGGTTTCAGGTATACATACATACATACATACATACATACGCTATAAGTGTGTGTGTACATAGCTTAACACGCGACCATATATGGAAAATTGACACACACACACACACACGCACACACACACACTCACACACACACACACACACACACACACACACGTAAAGCACCAATCACCTCCCACCATTATCCCAACCTGACGCTCTGATTGGCTGTCTGTCTGTCTGTCTGTCTGTCTGTGTGTGTCTGTCTGTCTGTCTGTCTGCCTGCCTGTCTGTCTGTCTGCCTGTCTGTCTGTCTGTCTGTCTGTCTGTGTGTAGGTTAGGTTAGGTTAGGTTTAGGTTTAGGTTAGATTACGTTATAAACTCCAACCACTTCGTTATAACCACTACACAAACATCCAAAACAACGTTATTTACCAACACTACCATTAATTCCCTCTCAATAACGGACTCATTCCGCTAAAGATACGTTATATTTACATAGTGATTAACGAAATTACGCGGGAAGTCAGGTAAGGAATCCATTAGCCCAGGTAAACAAAACCCAGCCTTCCTATTGGTCGATTACTACTACAACCCACCAATCACGTGAGTTTAAATACGTTAAGGGTGGAATTATATGGAGATGGAGCATCGTTTTGGCCCTTATGATCGTTTGGTATGGTAAGTGGGTGAAATATGGGGGGAGGTGTAGAAGAGAAGGAATGCACGGTATTTCACCCTCCAAAACCCGACCTCACACTCCAAAAACCGCACCTCACCCTCCAAAAACCAGACCTCACTCTCCAAAACTGCACCCCATCCTCCAAAAACCGCACCCCATCTTTCAAAACCAAACCCCATCCTCCAAAAACCAGACCTCACCCTCCAAACTGCACCTTATCCTCCAAACCGCCCATCCTCCAAAACCCAACCTCACCCTCCAAAAACCACACCTCACCCTCCAAAAACCGCACCTCACCCTCCAAAAACTCAACCTCACCCTCCAAGCACTTAACTAGATTACCTTAATAACTAACCAGACCTCAAGCGTGACCTGACCCAATATTGACTCCTTAATATATATATATATATAGGGAAACAGCGTCTAAAATTGCGTCAAAAATTGCGTCTAAAATTGCGTCAATAATCGTATATAAAATTTGATTACATTGTGACTCTTGCGTGACCAATTCTACTTACATTTATTGAGTGTAAACGTTTTAGTACACACACACGCGCACACATACACACGCACAGACAGACAGACAGAGAGATATAGTTTGAGCTGTTTATGCCTCCAATCTTGTCATGTGCGGGGGCGTTCATACATGTACACGAGAGTTACTTACATACATACATACATACATACATACATACGCTAAGTGATAAAGTCGTTCATTGTATCATTATATTGACAGACACACACACACACACACACACACACACACACACACACACACACACACACACACACACACACACACACACACACACACACACACACACACACACACACACACACACACACACACACACACACGCACACACGCACACACACACACACACACACACACACACACACACACACACACACACACACACACACACACACATCTGTTATGATGTCAGGTTCGGGGCAATAAAGTGCTCAGCCACGAGTCCCAGAGGGGCGGGAGAACTCTTCCTTGGGGCCAAAACAGACATTCCCTCCCTCATTCCCTCCCTCATTCCCTCCCTCTCTCCCTCATCTTCCTTCCTCCTACCTTCTCCCCCTTTCCCCCACCCTTCCCCATCCCCCCTCCCCCACTAGACCACCACAACACAACACGGACCTAAGGAAAATCCCATTTAAAACTCGAGTGCATAAGCCGGATCATCTCAGTAAATGGATCACGTCATCTAGTTTGTTGACGTGATCTATACCGCCTCCTGGACCACCCTAAATGCTGGTTCATCTACACCCAGGGCTGTTTCAGGGCCTTGTGAGGGTGAGGCTAGAACAAGGGTTTAAGGGAGTGTTAAGGGCTAAAACAAGGGCCTGACGGATGCTAAGGGCAAGAGGAGCCCTCAAATGCCTCCTGGACCACCCTAAATGCTGGTTCATCTACACCCAGGGCTGTTTCAGGGCCTTGTGAGGGTGGTAGGGGCTAGAACAAGTTTAGGGAGGAAACAAGGGCCTGACGGTCAGGGCAGGAGCCTCAAATGCTCCTGACCACCCAATGTTCATCTACACCAGGGCTGTTTCAGGCCTTGTGAGGGTGGTAGGGCTAGACAAGGGTTTAAGGGGTGTTAGGGCTAAAACAAGGGCCTGACGGAGTGCTAAGGGCAAGAGGCCCTCAAATGCCTCCTGGACCACCTAAATGCTGGTTCATCTACACCCAGGGCTGTTTCAGGGCCTTGTGAGGGTGGTAAGGGCTAGAACAAGGGTTTAAGGGAGTGTTAGGGCTAAAACAAGGGCCTGACGGGTGCTAAGGGGAGGAGCCCTCAAATGCCTCCTGGACCACCCAATGCTGGTTCATCTACACCCAGGGCTGTTTCAGGGCCTTGTGGTGTTAAGGGCTAGAACAAGGGTTTAGGGGTGCTAAGGGCTAAAACAAGGGCCTGACGGAGTGCTAAGGGCAAGAGGAGCCCTCAAATGCCTCCTGGACCACCCTAAATGCTGGTTCATCTACACCCAGGGCTGTTTCAGGGCCTTGTGAGGGTGGTAAGGGCTTAAGGGAGTGCTAAGGGCTTAAGGGAGTGTTAAGGACTGAAACAAGGGCCTGACGGAGTGCTAAGGGCAAGAGGAGCCCTCAAATGCCCCTGGATCACCCCAAATGCTGGTTCACCTCTACCCAGGGCTACCTCAGGGCTTGGGGGGACTGCTAAGGGCCTGAGGGAGGATTAAGGGCTCTGAAAAGATGTACACAAAGGGCCATGTGCGTGTGTGTATACAGACACACGTAAGTATGTTAGCGTGTGCGTATATGTACACAGGCCCACTGACATACGCACGTACATGAAACGGCGCGTGTGTGTGTGTGTGTATTTAGACACTTACACGCTTTAGCTGGTTACCGTGTGTGTATATTATGTTCACACACACACACACGTACACACACACACACACGCACACACTGTACTTACTCTGTTCACATGAGTGTCCGGACCAGCCAGACACACACGTACACTGGAACCCTCCGTTTACTTCTATACACGTACCGCCATGTCTACACGGACCAGGTGCACATGGGTCCTCCACCACCTGTAAACGTACATAGGGAATCGATAAAACACGTACATGGATCGATAAAATGCGTACATGGGCAATAAATCACGTACATGATCACTAAAATCACGTACATGGTGATTTAACACGTGCATACTCAATAAATTACGTACATGATCAATAAAACACGTACATGATCAATAAAACCACGTACATGATCAATAAAACCACGTACATGATCAATAAAACACGTCCAACCACTGCACCACCGTACCTCACAGTTGTCGCCGGAGAAGCCCTTAGGACAGGTACATTGGTACTCATCAGGCGCCGTGTTCTCAGGACGCCCCCGTTGACACAGGGGTACCGTCCGCAGTAGTTGAGATCTGTAAAAGACGGTAAAGAGACGGTAAAGAGACGGTACAGAGACGGTACAGTTTATTTGTGAGTTTACATATCCATATAACCAAGAATGCACACACACACACCCACATACACACACACACACACACACACACGACATCCTCACTACAAGTCCCTCAGCTGTTGATAGTAACTCAGAGGTCATCCCTACATCAAAGAGGGAGGAGGGGGAGGGAGGAGGTCGAGGTCGTTAGCGCGAAATGAGTCGCCATATGTAAGTCGGTCGCCAAATTCAGCCAAATCCTCGCGAATATAATACTATTAATTTAGCGAGAGGCTTATGGGTTGACACGGGGTGAATGTAGCATAGACCGAGTTATGGCCTCTTCCTTCCTTCTTCCCTTCTCCTTCCTTCCTTCCTTTTCCTCCTTCCTTCTTCCTCCTCCTTCTTCCCTCCTTCCTTCCCTCCCTCCTTCCTTCCCTTCCTTCCTTCCTTCCTTCCTTTCTTCCTTCCTTCCTTCCTTCCTTCCTTCCTTCCTTCCTTCTTCCTTCCTTCCTCCCTCCTTCCTTCCTTCTCTCTTCTTCCTTCCTTCTTCCTTCCTTCCTTCCTCCCTTCCTCCCCCTTCCCCTTCCTTCCTTCCTTCCTTCCTTCCTTCCTTCCTTCTTCCCTTCTCTTCCTTTCCCTTCCTTCCTCCTTCCTCTTCCTTCCCCTCCTCCTTCCTTCCTTCCTTCCTTCCTTCCTTCCTTCCTTCCTTCCTTCCTTCCTTCCCTCCCTCCTTCCTTCCCTCTTCACTGTCTACGGGAGAGGAACAGGTGTGATGTGAGGGGAGGAGGAAGAGGAGAGAGAGAGAGAGAGATAATCTAATTTATTACTTTAAGTTTTGATAAAAATTAAATTACTTGGTGGTGGTTATCACAACACCCACCACACCAACACCCACCACACACACCCCACCACACCACAACACACCCCACCACACACCCCACCACACCCACACACACCCACCACACCAACACCCCACCACACCCACCACACACCAACACACACCCCACCACACACCACACACCCCAACACACCACACCACACCCCACCACACCCCACCCCACCAAACACCCCACCCCAACACACCCCACCACACACCCCACCACACCACACACCCCACCACCACCCCACCCCACCACACCACACCCCACCACACACCCCACCACCCCACCCCACCACACCCCACCCACCACACCCACCACGGATCTATTCTCGCCGTTAAAAGGTTCATATAAACGTGGTGTAGGAAGGTCACATAATGCAATTCATATTTAGTAGGCAGAGGCGCCCACATGACCGGCTGTCGCATCCCAGGGGCAACCCACGGGGTGCCTTGTGGACAACCCATGGCACCCCGCGACGCCTACCTCCCAGCCCCTCCCGCGACGCTCCTGCCTCAGCCCGCCTACCCCTCAGCCCCGCCCTACCCCTCCCAGCCCGCCCTACCCCTCCGCCCGCCCTACCCCTCCAGCCCCGCCCTACACCTCCCAGCCCCTCCCGCCTCCGCCCCGTCAAAATAAGGACAACAGGTGCTATTTGTGGGGCGCTGTCCACTGTGGAGAGAGGAGAACAACAACAATCACTCGGGACAAAACAAAATCGCATCACCTCAAGGTAGCAAATCCCTCTCCCTTCTCCCCCTCCTCCTCCTCCCTCCCCTTTCTCTCCCCCTCTCTCCCCCTCCTCTCTCCCCCCTCTCCCCTCCCTCTCCCCCTCCCTCCCTCCCCTCCCCACCCGGAAAAAAACACCCGACAGAAATCGACTCCCAGCCGCCGATTTAATCCTTCGGCATCGGGACAACAAAATGGGGCACTCCTCGAGTTTCACCGATGAGTTACGCCTCTGTCGGGCCGTCGGGGCTGTTTATAAATGTTGATAGTAAATAATATAGGGTGATAATGCCCCAGGGTGATAATGCCCCAGGTGATGATGCCCCAGGGTGATGATGATGCCCCAGGGTGATGATGCCCCCAGGGTGATGATGTCCCCGGGTGATGATGCCCCCAGGGTGATGATGCCCAGGGTGATGATGCCCCCAGGTGATGATGCCCCAGGGTGATGATGCCCCCAGGGTGATGATATAATCCACACCTTCTAGCTCTCCCCCCCCGCTCCCCCCACACACACACTTTACCTTGGTCACACACACACACACACACACACCCACACACACACACACACACACACACACACACACACACACACACACACACACACACCACACACACACACACACACACACCTCACCTTGGTCACACAGTATGCCGCCCCAGTTGAGTTCACAGACACAGGTCCAGGAGGCCGTCACAAAGCCGTGTTTACAGCCGGGGTAAGCCATGCACTCATCGCAGAGCTCACCTGTCCAGCCCATACGGCGACCAGAGAGAGAGAGATAATTAGAGAGAGTTTATTTACCTGTGAGAGAGAGAGAGTGAAGAGTGAGAGAGATGATTTATTTACCTGTAACAATTAGAGACAATAAATACCTTACCTGTATCAATTAACACAGCCCCATGAGCCCCCATCAAGTCCCCAGCCCCCTTAAAACAGCCCCATAGGCCCCATCAAGTCCCCAGCCCCTTAAAACAGCCCCATGAGCCCCCATCAAGTCCCCAGCAAAACAGCCCCATGAGCCCCATCAAGTCCCCAGCCCCTTAAAACAGCCCCATCGGCCCCAGCCCCTTAAAACAGCCCCATGAGCCCCATCAAGCCCCCAGCCCCTTAAAACAGCCCCATGAGCCCCATCAAGCCCCCAGCCCCTTAAAACAGCCCCATGAGCCATCAAGTCCCCAACCCTTAAAACAGCCCCATCAGCCCCATCAACTCACCTGTGGCTGGTGACAGATCAAGGCCATCTGTTACTACCTGGTGGAGGGGCTGAAGGTGCAGGAGATAAGAGTCGGTGGTAGTGGGTTGGGTTAGGTTAGATCTCTCTCTCTCTCTCTCTCTCTCTTTCTCTCTCTCTCTCTCTCTCTCTCTCGTTACTACCAGCGTCGTGATTGGTGGAGTTATATCGCAATTTATCTCTTTTTTGCCTCCTGATTGGTCGAGATTTTACCTTTTTATCTATCCTGTAACGTGATTGGTTATGATTTAAATGCACTTTTATTACGTCAGAAGAATTGATTGGTGGGCGTTTCCAATCCCTGCATCGTGATTGATTTATCTCTCCTACACTCGTGATTGGTAGAGATGTCATACCACCCCCACCCCCTACCCTCCCTCTCTCCTGGATCGTGATTGGTGGAGATATCATCCGGGTTTTTCCTCTCCTGCTTCGTGATTGGTGCGATTTATCTCTCTCCTGAGTCGTGATTGGTCGAGGTGGAGAAAGTGAACGTCGGTGAGGCGTGGCCATCAAGATGTAAACAAAGGAGGGTGAGGGGAGGATGAGGGAGGAGGATGAGGGGAGGGGGTGAGGGTGAGGTGGTGAGGTGAGGGAGGAAAGGGAGGTGAGGAGGTGAGGAGGAGGGTGAGGAAAAGGATATGAGGGAGAAGTAGGTGTCAGGGAGAGTCAGGGAGGATCAGGGAGGGGATTAGTGATAAGACACCTTAATAAACCGACCAACAGACACACGTTAAGTAACAGCAACACCCCCCTACCCCCTCCTCTCTCTCACCCCTCCTCCCCCTCTCTCTCTCTCTCTCTCTCTCTCTCTCTCTCTCTCTCTCACCAGGTAAGGCCTCATTATCGTCCAGGTAACCCCACAAGTCACCATTCCCACGCCTGTGTACACCACCTGATGCTGATAAGGCTGACACACGTTCACACAGGGAGAGAGAGATTAACCTCCCTCCCTGTACCCTCCCTGTACCCTCCCTGTACCCTCCCTGTATCCTCCCTGGGTGTGGGGTGAGGGGTGTGGAAGGCTGAAAATATACAGTTACATATTTGGGGAATGGGTTACAGATTACAAATAATATACAAGTAACATAAGTGATACAAATAAGACATATAGTAACTTAGATGGGGATCAGCTCAAACTACAGTTCATTTCAACATAGTGACAGTGTAGGGAGCAGTGTTTACTGGGAGTGAATACACTGGTTTATTACATGTTATTGATAATTTTTACAATGGTTGGGACTGGGCTGTTCTTATAGCGATCAGTTCGTGCACGTATGGGTTGGATGCGGTTGTGGTGTCGAACAGCAATTCTCGGGCTAGGGATCTCAGGTGGTAGTAGGAGCTGGTGTCGAGGATGGTGTAGAAGCTTCTTACCAAATTTGCAGATGAGGTCGTGGTGATGGTCAGTGAGAGTCGAAAGGGTCAGTGTGTTGAGCGCTTCTTGATATGTGGAGTAGGAAGGGGAGAGAATAATCTTGCATGCCCTCTTTTGCACTTTTTCTAGGTGTTTACGTTGTGGCATGGGAGGAAGCACTGTGGGGAGGTGGCGGGTGAGCTTGGAAAGTATGAATGTTGTGTATACACTGAGGAGCTCGTGTGCAGGAACTCCGAGGGACTTGTGTGTGTGTGTGTGTGTGTGTGTGTGTGTAAGTGTGTGTAAGTGTGTGTGTGTGTGTAAGTGTGTGTGTGTGTGTGTGTATGTATGTATGTATGTATGTAAGTGTGTGTACCAAATCAACAAGGTGCACGGAGGGACAATTAACGTGCACATGACTATCAATAAATGTGCACGGCTGAGAAAAAAAAACCTCATTGTGCACATCATCCATTACCCATGCACGGTGCACGCCAACCCGTACCAAGAGTGCACCAGCCTACCCATGCACGGTGCACGCCAACCCGTACCAAACAGAGTGCACCAACCTCACAAGCGTCATGTGCACGGCCCCTCTGTTGGACGTGCACTTTCTAAACGGAGATTGAGAGGAGAGGCAGGATTAAGGCGTGCACACTGCTGGTCACGAGTGCACTAACTCACAGTGCACGAACAGGACGCCCAATAGAGAGAGAGAGAGAGAGAGAGAGAGAGAGAGAGAACACGTTATACACCTATTCTCTCTCTCTCTCTCTCTCTAGCAGTCTGTATGTCTGTATGTATGTATGTATGTATGTATGTATGTATGTATGTATGTATATTTACTTACATAACACAACTAATACACACCAAGACGCAAAAACAAACCGACAAACGCACACATGATATCAACACCCACAGTAGGAGTCGTGTGGGGATAGTCACCCTGTTATCTTGACTCCGATTAGCACCTGGATTAAACTGGTGATCCCTTGAGTAAGATAACACTCCAGGATAACATATTTTCCCGTGAGAAACTGAGGTGATAACAGGTGTAGTTATTGAATTAATTATTTTTACCTCTATGGTCTAGTTCAATAAGGGTCAAAATCTTGTTTTTTTTAGTTATATTGGTTGCCAGGGGTACGATAACACCTTTGGGATAACACTGTTTTCCCATGAGAAGGCAATTTAAAGAGGTGATCCTTATGTGGCAACACTGTGATTCATTAATGAGCTAATATAACCATTATGTAATAGTTCAATAAGTGTCAAAGTCCTTTTTATATTTATACTTGGTTGCCCTGGGTACGATAACACCCATGAGAAAGCAATTTAAACCGGTGATCCTTATATGGCAACACTGTGATTCATTAATGAGCTATTATTACCCTTCTGTACCTGCTCAATACGTGTCATAATCCCGTTATCATTATACAGGTGTGTCATGAACGGGTTACCTGTCGTTGGGATCACATCTTTCCCATGAGAAAACATCTGTTCATTAGTTCACGATTTATTAAACGTGAGAGGCTAATATGGCAACACTTCCCACCATCTGTGAGCCATTATCACCCTTATGTAGCGACTCAATAAGGGATAAAATCTCCTCTTATTTAACCACTAGACAACCCGGAATAAATGATCGGTTCTTTCACGTTTTAGATACAGGTTTTGCCTTCGTTAAATCATTGAGTGTTTAACGAAAGAAAAAATATAACGAAAGAAATGTTTAAAGATTACAACGAAAAAGAGAAAGAAGGAAAAAAGGAAGGAATTAAGTGGATAAAAGAAGAAGATAATAAACTTAAGTCAACCCGGAAAAAATGGTCTGGCTTATCACGCTTCCCGGTCAAGTGTGAGAGAGAGAGAGAGAGAGAGAGAGAGAGAGAGAGAGAGAGAGAGAATAGTGAATAAGAAGAGGTGTGTGTGTGTGTGTGTGTGTGTGTGTGTGTGTGTGTGTGTGTGTAGAAAAGTCCGAGCATCACGACACACACAACAACGGGGAACAGGAGTTAGCACACACACACAATACAGGTCCCGGGGGTCGGTCGTTCCAAGCTTCCCGCCTAACCGTCAGCTTGAGGCGTTCTGAAGCTGCTGGTCGACTAGTCACGCTTAGCTGTGTTTGGCTTTGGACCGGCGGCCCCTGGTGGAGGTCACGGTAACTGGAGGGAGGGGGAGGGGGGAGGAAGAGGGGGGGAGGAAGAGGACAGACAGACAGTAGACAGACAGACAGACAGACAGACACGACGCCTTGATGCCTGACAGGTGAGGCTGAGATACCTGGCAGGTGTAATTATAGGCGGGAGGTGTTGGGGCGGGGCGGGGAGGTGTTGAGCGGGGTTGGGTGCTGTAGGTGGGTCGGGGAGGTGTTGGGACGGGGCTGGGGGCTGTTGACGGGGCTGGGAGGTAAGTGGGCAGGCTGGGGGCTGTAGGTGGGTTTGGGAGGTGTTGGGGCAGTGGGCTGGGGGCTGCAGGAGAGGCGGGAGGTGTTGGGGCAGGGCTGGGGGCTGTAGGAGGGGCGGGAGGTGTTGGGGCAGGGCTGGGGCCAGGTGGGCGGGAGGTGTTAGCAGGTCTGGGGGCTGTAGGTGGGCGGGGAGGTGTTGGGGCATGGCTGGGGCTGTAGGTGGGCGGGAGGTGTTGGGGCAGGGCTGGGGGGCTGCAGGTGGGGCGGGGCTGGGGGCTGTAGGAGGGGCGGGGAGGTGTTGGGGCAGGGCTGGACCATGGCCCCAGGGAGAAGGGCCATTGTGAGCCATTATATGATATCTAATTAAATGACACATATGGCTCCCATGTGCACGACGTTCATATGTGTACAAGTGTGTGTGTATGTATGTATGTATGTATGTGTGTACCGCAACCACCACTACCTAGCCGCAACCGCCACCAGCCGCAGCCGCAGCCAGACAAGGGGGCCACGACCTCGCCTCCTACAGGAAGTCCCAGACGTGACGCTCCCGCAGGACTCCTGGGGGGGGGAGGGTGAGGGTGAGGGTGAGGAGGGGGAGGGAGGTGAGAGGGGTGAGGAGGGTGAGAGGAGAGGAGGGAAAAGAAGGGAAGGATTTACGATAGACAGAAATTTTGCTGTGAAGAGTCTTCTCCGTCTCTCTGTCTCCGGCTCTCCGTCTCTCCGTCTCTCTGTCTCTCCGTCTCTCTGTCTCTCCGTCTCTCTGTCTACCGTCAATTCTCTTTATTACACAAACATCATCTTATTCTTCTTCTTTACATATTTATCACCAATTGCCTCTTCCTTATTTATCACCAATTGCCTCTTCCTTATTTATCACCAATCGCCTCTTCCTTATTTATCACCAATCGCCTCTTCCTTATTTATCACCAATCGCCTCTTCCTTATTTATCACCAATCGCCTCTTCCTTATTTATCACCAATCGCCTCTTCCTTATTTATCACCAATCGCCTCTTCCTTATTTATCACCAATCGCCTCTTCCTTTTATTTCTATCACCAATTGCCTCTTCCTTACTTATCACCAACGCCTCTTCCTTATTTATCACCAATCGCCTCTTCCTATTTATCACCAATCGCCTTCTTCCTTATTTATCACCAATCGCCTCTTCCTTATTTATCAACCAATTGCCTCTTCCTTATTTATCAACCAATTGCCTCTTTCCTTATTTATCACCAATCGCCTCTTCCTTATTTATCACCAATCGCCTCTTCCTTATTTATCAATCGCCTCTTCCTTATTTATCAACCAATTGCCTCTTCCTTATTTATCAACCAATTGCCTCTTCCTTATTTATCACCAATCGCCTTCTTCCTTCTTATTTATCACCAATCGCCTCTTCCTTATTTATCAACCAATTGCTCCTTCCTTATTTAATGCCCACCGCCTCCTTCCTTATTTATCACCAATTGCCTCTTCCTTATTTATCAACCAATTGCCTCTTCCTTATTTATCACCAATCGCCTCTTCCTTATTTATCACCAATCGCCTCTTCCCTTATTTATCACCAATCGCCTTTTCCTTATTTATCACCAATCGCCTCTTCCTTATTTTATCACCAATCGCCTTTCCTTATTTAATATCACCAATCGCCTCTTCCTTATTTATCACCAATCGCCTCTTCCTTATTTATCACCAATCGCTCTTCCTTATTTATCACCAATCGCCTCTCTTCCTTATTTATCACCAATCGCTCTCTTCCTTTTCTATCACCAATCGCCTCTTCCTTATTTATCAACCAATCGCCTCTTCCTCATTTATCACCAATCGCCTCTTCCTTATTTATCAACCAATCGCCTCTTCCTTATTTATCACCAATCGCCTCTTCCTTATTTATCACCAATTATTTGTTTATTCTCTGGATTATTCTCATAATTTGTTAAGTAATTATTACCTGAAGGTGAATCCAATTATCACACCTTGTAATTATCACACAGGTAAGGTTTGGTTAGGTTAGGTTACCTGTACAAAGTAATTAAGAGGTGTGGTTTAACAGGTAACATATCGTCTAATCACCAGTTAAGACAGACAGTTAAGTTCTCTAATCACCAGTTAAGGCAGACAGTTAAGTTCTCTAATCACCAGTTAAGGCAAACAGTTAAGTTCTCACACCACCAGTTAAGGCAGACAGTTAAGTTCTCTAATCACCAGTTAAGGCAGACAGTTAGATACGTTCTCTTACCACCAGTTAAGGCAGACAGTTAAGTTCTCTAATCACCAGTTAAGGCAGACAGTTAGATACGTTCTCTTACCACCAGTTAAGGCAGACAGTTAAGTTCTCTAATCACCAGTTAAGGCAGACAGTTAGATACGTTCTCTTACCACCAGTTAAGGCAGACAGTTAAGTTCTCTAATCACCAGTTAAGGCAGACAGTTAGATACGTTCTCTTACCACCAGTTAAGGCAGACAGTTAAGTTCTCTAATCACCAGTTAAGGCAGACAGTTAGATACGTTCTCTTACCACCAGTTAAGGCAGACAGTTAAGTTCTCTAATCACCAGTTAAGGCAGACAGTTAGATACGTTCTCTTACCACCAGTTAAGGCAGACAGTTAAGTTCTCTAATCACCAGTTAAGGCAGACAGTTAGATACGTTCTCTTACCACCAGTTAAGGCAGACAGTTAAGTTCTCTAATCACCAGTTAAGGCAGACAGTTAGATACGTTCTCTTACCACCAGTTAAGGCAGACAGTTAAGTTCTCTAATCACCAGTTAAGGCAGACAGTTAGATACGTTCTCTTACCACCAGTTAAGGCAGACAGTTAAGTTCTCTAATCACCAGTTAAGGCAGACAGTTAGATACGTTCTCTTACCACCAGTTAAGGCAGACAGTTAAGTTCTCTAATCACCAGTTAAGGCAGACAGTTAGATACGTTCTCTTACCACCAGTTAAGGCAGACAGTTAGATACGTTCTCTAATCACCAGTTAAGGCAGACAGTTGTATACGTTCTCTAATCACCAGTTAAGGCAGACAGTTAGATACGTTCTCAAATCACCAGTTAGGATGAACAACTTTACCTAGTGACTCCAGGTGAACAGTTCCCACGAGTCAGGAGGAAATACCTGTTAATTGCTACCTGGCCACCTACTCACCTGGGAAGTCGCCACACACATTTTTTAACCCAATTTTCTTCAGTTTTTTATCGTTTTTAAAATTGTAATTGGTTTTAGGTTTTAATTAATAAACGACAGGTAAAAATTACAGGTGAATTACAGGTAGATCTTACAGGTATATAAACTAATTAACAGAATGTAAGGTAGAGTGAGTCTCTCATATGGTGATGAGGATGTATCTAGCGGACTTTCTCTCTCTTCCCTGCCACCCTGCCACCCACTCTGCCACCCACCACCCACTCTGCCACCCACCACCCACTCTGCCCACCACCCTCTGCCACCCAATTAATGCCTCTTTGCCGACCAGTATTAAGATGGTTTTGTGAGTGTCACTTATATAAAAATAAACTTGACTTAATATTAATAAATTACACACACACACACACACACACACACACACACACACACACACACACACACACACACACACACACCCCACCCACAACACCCCTCCCACCCACAACACCCTCCTCCCACCCCACCTACAACACCACCAAGCCCACTCCCCCACACCCCCACCCCACCCACAACACCACCACCCCACCCACACCACCACCCCACCCCACCCACACCACCACCACCCCACCCACAACACCACCACCCCACCCCCACACCCCCACCCCACCCACAACACCACCCCACCCCCACACCCTCCCCACCATCTTCACTACACTTGGCACACACTTTAACACCTCGGTATAGACCAGACACCCCATATGCCCTCAGGTATCACCCATTATCACCCATTAACAGGTGTGTGGGGGCCAGGTATCACCCAGGTGGATGATAAATACAGTCACCCATCACCTGTAAGCACCTCCCTCTGTCTGCGACCCTCTTGATGTAATCCACGCGTTTGGGGGTATGGGGAGCTGTGATTGGCTGGTGTTTATACATTTGGCAGAGTCCTATTGGGTAGAATCCACGCGTTTGGGGGCATAGGGGGGTGTACATATAGATTTCAGCCTGTAAAGTGAAGCCTATAGCCTGTAAAGTGAAGCCTATAGCCTGTAAAGTGAAGCCTAGAGCCTGTAAAGTGAAGCCTATAGCCTGTAAAGTGAAGCCTATAGCCTCTTGTAGCCTGTAAAATAAAGCCTATCTCCCCCAGGTAAGTGATGCGTCAATTAACAGGTGAGTGAAGCCTTAAGAGTCAGGTAAACCAGGCTTCATTTCGCCAGGTGAAAGCGGCTGGGTGTTTGCTGCCGGAAGCCGTTTTTTGTTAAGTGCAATTTATCCTTGTAAACCGGACCTTCCTCAGGGCTCTACTACCACCATCGCTACCACAACTACCACCATTATCACTACTACTACCACAACTACCACCATCGCTACCACAATTACCACCATTATCACTACTACCACAACTACCACCATCGCTACCACAATTACCACCATCGCTACCACAACTACCACCACAACTACCACCATCGCTTCCACACCACACCATTATCACGACTACCACCACAACTACCACCATCGCTACCACAACTACCACCATTATCACTACTACCACAACTAACACCATCGCTACCACACAACTACCACCATCGCTACCACAACTACCACCATCGCTACCACACCACACCATCGCGCTCACACAATTACCACCATTATCACTACTACTACTAGAGTACAGAGATGAGGGGTGTGAGGGAGAGGGAGAGTGGAGGAAAGAAGGGAGGGGTAGGAAGGGTGATGTAGAGAAGCTCCCTTTATTGGTGAAAGTTCTGTACCAGTTTACTGTGTGCAGGTGAGGGGGGAGGGGGTGAAGGGGGAGGGGGGAAAGGGGTGAGGGAGGGATGAGAGAAGGGAGGGGAGGGAAGGAGGAGTTGAAGAGGGGTGAAGGGATGTCTTAATTTGACCTTCCATTATGACCTTGACCTTTGACCTAGAGACTTGAAATTTTTACAGCTAATTGACCTAATACCCATACCCATTCATGGTAAATTTCACCCCATTATCTCTCCCCATTAATGAGTTATACCCATTAGAAGATACCCTATTACATGATAACACTACACATTAAATAATTATATTTGACCTTCCATTATGACCTTGACCTTTGACCTAGAAACTTGAAATCTCTATGACTGATTGACC
This sequence comes from Homarus americanus, assembly GCF_018991925.1. Taxonomy (NCBI): domain Eukaryota; kingdom Metazoa; phylum Arthropoda; class Malacostraca; order Decapoda; family Nephropidae; genus Homarus; species Homarus americanus. The sequence continues at coordinate 24,710 of NW_024719829.1, read as the reverse complement.
TAATATCCATACCCATTCATGGTAAATTTCACCCCATTATCTGTACCCATTAATGAGTTATACCCATTAGAAGATAAGCCAATGAGGACATGTATACCTCAACTGCCCTGACCAAAAACTGCCTACAGGTATATGTAAACAAAACAGTTGGTAATTAGGGAACAAGATTCACCTGTCCAGTTTTATGAGTAAGCGAACCAAACATGGCAAGATGGTGTGTGTGTGTGTGTGTCTGTCTGTGTGTGTGTGTGTGTGTGTGTGTGTGTGTTTGGTGGCGTGTGTGTGTTTTGGTAACGTATTAAGTTTTATTAGTCATGTAAGCTAGAGTGTGTGTGTGTGTGTGTGTGTGTGTGTGTGTGTGTGTGTGTGTGTGTGTGTGTGTGTGTGTGTGTGTGTGTGTGTGTGTGTTATCCATCAGACGACACCCTCCCCTTCCACCCAATGTTTACTAATGAGTTTACCTGCCCAGTGCTACCTCAGGTGAGATCATTCCCAGAACACGGGAAAGCTAACTAGTTTCAAATACTAACCTAACCTAAACTAACCTAACCTAACCTAACCTAAACACACACACACACACACACACGCACACAACAGATAGCAAGGTACTTACACACGCAGGTGAGCGAATTTAACTGTCCCGCAACACAGTTTATGACAGTTAAACTCTCACAGTTAACAGTCCATGGATCCACGGAAGATTTTCACGACCTGTTTTCTGGGAGACAACTAAACAACGGGTTCGAATCCCACTGTGGCCGTGTTTCTTAACTGGTGATGTGAGAACTTAACTGTCTCACTTAACTGGTGATATGAGGCCGTATCTAACTGTCTCACATAGTTAACACATCACAATACCACATCCCAGCCCAGCACACTCCGTCCCCTCTCACATAGGTCTCATGACAGAGTTGATGCCCTCGCCAAACACCCGTCTAACACCCGTCTAACACCCGTCTAACACACACACCGTTGAATACAATTTGGGTCTGTCAAAAAGAACCCTTAAAACTGTCATTAGGAAAGAACTTATTGATGAGTTTGACGCCAGTAGACTAGTACAAACAGGCACTAGTCGATCCATAGGTTACCATGATGAGATGTATCAAGTGAAACATGTATATGGAGCAAGTAACAAGATTACTAGATGTTGTAACACCTAGACTAAGGTTGAGTGTGGGGTGCACAATAAAGTAGCCGCTGTAAGGGGGGGAAAATCAAAATCAAATCAGCACCCTCACCCCCCCCCCCACCCACCCCAAAAGGTATTTCTAATTAAGGTAAAATCAAGGTGTTTACTTACTCGCACTGGCCAGGTATTTTACAGGTGCCGTGTTCTGGATGACAGCCAGGCTTACAGATAGCTGAAAGACAGAGAGAGAGAGAGACGTTAGTTTATCTGTCAGGCTCTGTCTCTGTCTGTGTCTCTGTCTATCTATAGCCAGAGACAGACAGACATACACTGAAATGTAAAAACAGTCATGAACACACACATACATACATACATGTACACAGACAGACACAAAGGAAGATAGACTATTAGACAGATACCACAATCACCATTCAGCAACCACAACAACCACTATCAACCACCACTACCACTACTACCACCATCACCACTACTACTACCATCACCACTACTACCACCACCACCACTACTACCACCATCACCACTACCACTACTACCACCACCACCACCACTACCACCACCACCACCACCACCACCCCAAACAGCAGAGGCACCAAAACATCACCTAAGGTACGCCATATAACCCAACCTAACCAAACCCAACCAAACCTAACCTAACCAAAGCTACTGTCAGCATCATAACATTGGCCGTTCACCTCCATATATCACGCCTTTATAATTGGCATATACATAACCCGGGAATAACGACCCTGTATATTAAATCCGCTTCGTATATCTTACTTAATCATGCCGGTGTATGATGGAGAGGTGAGGGAGCATGATAGGGTAGGTGGTATATCATGGTTCCTACGTTAAGTTTTCCTCCTAACTGGTGATGTGAGAACGTATCTAACTAACAATATGTGGTAGTTTAAGTGAGACAGTTAGATACGTTCTCACATCACCAGTTAAGAGGAAAAATAATTGACCTTACGAGGCATTACGCTTTAAATGACCTTCTAATTAAGCCACTGTCTACCTGACCCATACAGGTAAGAACGATTACCAAGTAGAAACTATCACCCCAACTAGTATAAATTACCCTAACAAACGACCCTAAGGAGAGTTTAATTACCTGAAGGGGAATCAACAACTGATTGCCAATTTAAGAAACGACCCAATTGGCATAAGGGAGAGAGGGGGCATAAGGGAGAGAGGGGTGATTAGGTAGTTCGATGTATTAATTATATGTAAATAATGTAGTTGGTTGATTGTTTGTTATGGACAGACAGACAGACAGGCAGACAGACAGACAGACAGACAGATAGAGACAGACAGACAGACACAGACAGAGACAGACAGACAGACAGACAGACAGACAGACACAGAGACAGACAGATAGACAGACAGACAGACAGACAGACTAATTTACACCCCACATCCCTCAGAAACAACAACCCACCCCAGCCACAACGCCCCACCCCCCCAACCCACCACCCACCCCCAGCCCACCCCAACCCCTCCTCCACCACTCCACCCTTCTCCACACTCTCTCCACACTCCACCTTCTCCTCCTCCTCCACCACTCCCCCCCTTCTCCACCTCCTCCTCCCTCCCTTCTCCACCACTCCACTTCCCTTCTTCTCCACACCCCCCCCCTCCTCCACTCCCACCCCTTCTCCCCACTCTCCACCTCCCACCCCCCTTCTCCCCCTCCTCCACCACTCCCACCCCTTCTCCACTGCTCCTCACCACTCCCCCCCCCTTCTCCACCACTCCTCCACCCTCCACCCCTTCTCCCACCACTCCACCCCTCCTCCACCATCTCCTCCACCAAAACAAATTATCCGGCCATCTTTCCTCCCCTCACACCATCCCGTATCCTATCTTTGTCTGGTTAACAGATATAATAGATGGGTCTGAAGGGGAGATCTATCCGCTGTCTTCCCGGCTGTCGGCTCCATTGAGAGTCGGCTGGCAGCATAAATAATCTGTATATCTCGTTTTATTAAGGGTTTGTGTGTGTGGGTGGTGTGTGTATGGTGTGGGTGGGTGTGTTGTGTGTGAGTGTGGGTGTGTGTGTGTGTGTGTGTGGTGTCGTGTGGCGTATTGGGCGTGGTTGTGTGTTGTGTGGGGAGTAAGGGTGTGCGTATGTGTGTGTGTGTGTGTGTGTTGTACCTCCCTCCTCCCACTGTACATATGATGCATTAATACACACGGTGGCTTAGCAACGCCTGTGGGACGCGGCTGGAACTCTCCCGCTTGCGGTAGCTTGGCCGAGTAGGTAATAGTGGTGGAGGCTGGTAGCTCTACGCGCAATCCTCCATTCCCACACACCACGCCCACCCCTACACCTCCCGCCCTGCCCGCCCTCCCAACCCACGCCTTCAGCCACCCCATCCACCAGCCCCACCCCACACCCACCATCCACCCACCACACACCCACGCCCCTGCCAACCCACCCCCCTACCAACCCACCCCACACCCACCCCACGCCCACCAACCCACCTCACGCCCACCCCACGCACCCCACGCCACAGGTTAATCAGTACAGGTAAAAGGTCAACTCACTGCCTCTGGGTCACTCCAAGCACCAAGCTCCCAAGTATACATTAGTCTTCCTATGTACTTTTAGATACTTTTATTTTCTTAACTACTTTTGGGTACTTAATTACTTCTAGGTACTTTTTAGGTACTTAATTACTTCTAGGTACTTTTAACTACTTTTATTAACTTATAATTGTCTTGATACTAATTACTTCTAGAATTCCTTTTAGCTACTTTTATTAACTTATAATTACTATATACTTTTAATTATTCTTAGGTACTTTTTAACTACTTTTATTAACTTATAATTGCTTTTTAGATACTTTTAATTGCTTCTAGGTATGCTTTTTGGTACTTTTAATTCACTTTTAGGTACTTTTTGAGTACTTTTATTAATATAATTACTTTTACTACTAATACTTTTCAATCACTCTACTTTCCAATCGTTATTGTACCTGACCTTCCAATCACCTCAAACTATCGCCTAATGACATCAATCACGTCAGTAATTACTCCTTTAACTACTAATCCTGCTTCGAGATTCCTACATGTAAATTACCTCGCTCTTTATTTAGACGGAGTCAGCTCACCTGCCTCGAACCATAGCTACTGAGGGTTGGTTAGGTTTTGGTAGGTTAGGTTTTGGTTAGGTTAGGTTGGGTAAAGTGAAGGAAGATGGATACGTACGTGTGTGTGTGTGTGTGTGTGTTGTTTTTGTGTTATCGTAATATTTGGATAATTAATAACCACAATCTACAATTATCACTACCTACCACAATTACTACCACAATCAGCACCATTACAACAACCCTAGTGTACTTGTCACCATCAACCACAATCACTACCGACTATCACTACCACCACCACCACTGCTCACCACCTACACTACTACCACAACTACCACTACCACCACTACCACCACCACCACCACCACCTATCACCACCCACACTACTACCACAACTACCCACCACTACCACCACCCCCACCACTACCACCACCCCCACCACCACCACTACCCGCCACCACCACTACCACCACCACCACCACCTGACTACCACCACCCACCCCCACCACCACCACTACCTCCCACCACTGCCACAACTACCACCCACCACCCCACCACCACCACTACCACCACCCTCAACTACCACCACCACCCCCACCCACCCCCCACCATCCACCACCACCACTACTGCCATCACCATTACCACCACCACCCCACCACCACCACCATCACCACCACTACCACTACTACCACCGCCACTACTACCACCACCACCACCACTACTCTCCACCACCTACTACTGCCACCACCACTACCACTACCACCACCACCACCCCACCAACAACTACCACCACCCCACCACCACCACCACCACCACTACCTACTACCACCACCACTACCACGACCACCCTCCACCCACCACTGCTACCCCACCACCACTACCCACCTCCACTACTACCACTACCTGCCACCCCCCCCACCCCACCCTCGCTCCAGGCGCACCGTCCATCACGCCAGGCGGTGTGGCAATTGCAGACGTATTCAACGCCAGGGCAGGCCTTTGTGTCACGCTACCGTGGGTGTTCGGTGTACACCTCTTGACTACATACATATATATTGTACTACATATACATATTTACACACACACGCCCACATACACACCTTCCACATACACACACACACGCCGTATACCACACACACGCCCACACACACACACACACACACGCACACACACACACACACACACACACGCCCTACATACACACACGACTTACATACAGACATATACAATGCATACATATACTGTATATCACTACATACTTATACATACATACATATATACATACATACATACATACACATACATACATACACACACACACACACACACATACATACACCATTAATCAACGCATCAGCACACTGTACACTTACCTGTACCCAACATCTCTGATACCTCGACCAATCAGCGCCCAGACGTCCCTAATAACACCAATCACAACCCCAACATCACAACATTCGTGTCACGGCTACCGACGCTAATAATTGGCTAATCACGGCCTCGACGGTAAAAACATCAATCAGCGTCCAGACGTCCTAATAACCAACCAATCACAACCCCAACAACATCCGACCAATTAAAGCCCCTCCTGACCGATATAACCGACCAATCAGGAGGTGTTCCAGGAAAGAGCCGAGACCGACCTCCTCAGCGGGTGTTGGGTAACCTTTGAGCCCGTCGGCACCTCACGATTCTTAACCTCTGCCAAGATGAGAGGTGTGTGTGTGTGTGTGTGTGTGTGTGTGTGTGTGTCTCTTCCTCCCTCCCTCCCTCTAGATCAGGTCAAGGTCAGACTCACCAGCAGGGTTAAAAGGTCCTTCAGGGGAACGAACGGTAGTTAGGTCACGTTCAGGGTGTAAATAGGTCTCTTGTTTTGGGTCTAGGTCAGTTGTTTAGGTCTCTGGGAAGGGGAGGCAGGGGGTACAGGGGGAGGGGGTACAAGGAGGAGGGCAGGGGAAGGGAGGGGGGTACAGGGAGGGAGGGTACAGGGTAGGAAGCTGCCTGGGGGGTAAGGGGAGTACAGGCAGGGGGTACAGGTAGGGGTTCAGGGGAGGTAGGGTTACAGGGGAGGGCAGGGGGTACAGGGCGGGGGGTACAGGGGAAGGCAGGGGCAAGGGGGTACAGGGGCATGGGTGCATGGGGTGGAGGAAGGGGGTACAGGGGGGTAGGGGGGTACGGGGAGGGGCATGGAGAAGGCAGCGGGTACAGGGGGAGGCAGGTGGAGGCAGGGAGCAAGGGAGGAGGCAGGGGAGGGAGGGGTGAGGGCAGGGGTACAGGGAGGCAACATGATTGATCTCAACAAGCTCTGGCTACTTACCTACAGTAATCTGACCGGGGCTACACCTTGCTTACCTTGGGACTACTACTACTACTACTACTGCTACTACACTACTACTACTACTACTACTACTACTACACAACCATCTGCTACATCTTCCCCTGCTTACTTCTGCTTCCCTCACCTGCTTATGCCACACCTGAGCCACGATTACCCTCAGGACTCTCTACTCTCCCTCCTACCTGCTCTACCTCCTCCACCTCTCTCCTCCTCCTCCTCCTCCTCCTCCTCCTCCTCCTCCTCCTCCTCCTCCTCCTCCTCCTCTCCTCCTCCTCCTCCTCCTCCTCCCCTCCTCCTCCTCCTACTCCTCCTCTTCCTCCTCCTCCTCCTCAACACTCCAAATATTTAGAGTGTTAAATCCTTCATGAGTTAGTTGAGTAACAGATGGTTGCCTCCTGAAGCGTGGAGTGGCCTGACTACTGCCCTGCTAGAAGCTGGAGGGAGGAGAATGGAGGAGGGAGGGAGGGAGGAGGAAGGAGGGAGGAGCCTGGTCAAGCTACCTATTTTACTCAAAGGTGATTAATCAGACCTCACGTCCACCTGAGCTGTTCCACCACGCTCCTCTGTGTTCCATCATGCTCCTCTGTGTTCCATCATGCTCCTCTGTGTTCCATCATGCTCCTGTGTGTTCCATCATGCTCCACTGTGTTCCATCATGGTTTAGTATGCTCTGCTCCATCAGACTCCTACATGCTCTACTGTGTTTCAATATGCTCCGATACTCTCTGTTTCACACACACACACACACACCTCACACACACACACACACCACACACACCTTTATAGGTACATAAAACACCTGTACACATTAATCAACAGAGTATCAGCAGGTGTGCACATTAACTCCAACAGGTGTACACATTAACCAGCAGGTGTGTACACATTAACCAGCAGGTGTGCACATTAACCAACAGGTGTACACATTAAGCAACAAGATGTACACATTAGCAACAGGTGTACATTAATCAACACCTGTACGTTGCAACAGATGTCACGTTGAACGCAAGGCACGTGTACATTAATATACAGCGCATTAACCAACGGGTGTACCATTAACAACAGATGTACGTGTAGCCAACACCTGTACGTTAACCATACCTGTGCACATTAATCAGCAGGTATGCACATTAGTAACACCTGTATACATTGGCCAACAGATATACACAGGTAAATTTCACTGTATTGAGTTAGGACCTCACCTGTTGGGCTCAGGTTGTCTGCCTGATGTAGTCTGAGTAAGGTGACCAAGGTATCTTCTCTTGGCCTACAGAACTTGGGTCAGGTGGTGTTGTAGTACTCATCACATAGTACTCTTGCCTGTAGGTCACCTGGCTGCTGACCTTGGTGTGTCAGGGTGTTTCCTTTGATTGTCGGGGATAGATGCCACTGTAGGTCATGGCATCTGATTGCTTTTTTGTCTGTGGTGGAAAGTGACGTTGATTGGTTGGGTTTGGTTGGGTTTTGGTTGGGTTAGTTTAGTTATATAATATGATTTTTATATATTTAGATATGTTGAAATATTGTGTTTATCTATCATCTGTCTGTCTCATGCTTTATATATATATATATATATATATTTATATATATATATATATATATATATATATATTTCTACTATTTAATTATGGTAATTAATACCTGTTGTGCCACCTGTGTCGACCGCGATGGTTCATATTCTTGATTATAGGGTGATGCTGTTTGTGAGAAGAAGAACAGAGAGAGAGAGGGGATAAGAGGTTGAGGACGAAGGTGAAGAGATTTTAATCGTTTCAGGCACCACAGTCGTTCAGTCGAGACATTCAGTATAAAAACCTCACCCTCCACCGCCTCGTCCCTCACCCTCATCGTCTTGTTTTGTGCGGTGGTCAGGCTGGTCCACACTACACACACACACACACACACACATCACACACTGCACACACACACTACCTTCACTACTGGGGGGCTTAAGCTGTTTGGAACTGATACTCCCAACGTAAGTGTGAGCAATAAGCATCGTCTGGCGTAGTCTCTTCGTCTCCTGAGGGGCTCTTAAAATTGTCTGAAGTGATCTTTACGTTGGTGTGTAATAGCATCGTCTGGCGTAGTGTCTTCGTCTCCTGAGGGGTGTAAAATTGTCTAGAGTGAACTTAGCGCCTAGTGCAAGCAATCAGCACGCTTGAGATATTCCTTCATGCCACAGGGGTGAACAACGATAAACCTCTTATCACCAGCACGGGCAATCAGCTATCGCCTAGGATATCTTCTCACAGGGGCACAAAACTGTGGAATGGATACCAGCGCCAAGACGGGCAATCATCAGCGTCCTGACGTATCATCACAGGGTGTTTTCAACGTACCCCTGAGGGCTGTTTGGAGGTGATCGTCTGTTGTGTGAAAGTGTCTGATATCACTCTATCAGCGCCTGTGACGTTCTCTACCTTCTGTCAGCGGCGGAACGTTGAGAGACTGGAGACTCTGGAAAGGAGAACTCTGGAGGACTGTAGGAGCTCTGGAGAACTCTGAGAGACTCTCAGGAGACTCTGAGACTCTGGGAACTCTGGGAGACCTGGGAACTCTGGGAATTTGTGTGAGACTCTGTGAGAATCTGGGAAGACTATGAGGAGACTCTGTGAGACTCTGTGAGACTCTGGGAGACTCTGGGAGACTCTGGGAGAACTCTGTGAGACTCTGGGGAGACTGAGAGACTCTGCTAAGGCTCTGTGTAGCTCTGAGAACTCTGGGAGACTCTGGGGAGAACTCTGTGAGAATCTGGGGAGACTATGAGGACTCTGTAAGACTCTGGGAGACTCTGGGAGACTCTGGGAGACTCTGAGGGACTCTGAGACTCTGGGAACTCTGTGAAACTCTGTGAGGCCTCTGGGAGACTCAGGGCTCTGTGTGAGACTCTGGGAGAACTCTGAGAGACTCTGAGACTCTGGGAGACTCTGGGAGGCTCTGTTGAGACTCTGAGGAGACTCTGTAAGACTCTGAGGAACTCTGTGAGGGTGAAGATAACCCCATTTGGCCATCCAGTAGTGAGGTAGAAGGAATAGCCGGGGCCAGATATCCAAGATCTATAGGGCTAGCTGTGGCCTCAATATCTTAACTTTAGTACCAGAGGCCATTTGGTGGGTCAAGTGGGCGATTAGTGAGGCTGGGGGTCAGTTAGAGGCTACAATAGGTGTCTCAGGTAGCATGTAATTATAATCATTTAATTGCCTACCTAAGGTGAACAAGGCTGCCACCTAGGAACTCTAACCAACAATTCTCCCCTACACCTACCCTTACTATATCCCCTTACCCTTACTTACCCCATCAGATGAGTCACTGCCATTGGTCAAGTCCAGACCTCCATGATCAGCGTGAAGGATCTCTGGAAAAATAGAAAAAATAACATTAGTTGTGGTTGCGTTAAGGGTTTGGTTAGGGTTTTGGTTAGGAGTTTGGTTATAAGTACAGCTACTGTCATAATATCTCGAGGAAGTACCGGGAACGGTCCCAGGGAAGTATCCGGAGTACCTGTGGTCCTAAGGGAAATTGCCGGAAGTACCACCAATCCCCGGTAAATTACCTGGTACCAAGCGGTCCCCAGGAACGAGTACCAATCCCCAGGAAGAGTATAAAATGCGTATATAGGAACAAAATATATACGGGTTAAGCACTTCTGCTAGAATAACAAACAAGATGGCGCCATCTCCTAAAATATATAATTCGTCTTATTTTAGGTTAATTATCATCTTGTCTCATCTACTCTCTATACACACACACATCTGTTGGTACACAAACACTCCCACGCCCCCCACCTTCACGCCCCGCCCCACGCTACGCCCTGGCTCTAGGTGGTGGGCGGCTCGAAGGCTATGTGAGGTAGCAAGCGCTGCAGGAAGGTGCGACGATTCGTTATTTTACGATGCACCTAAGAGATCGTAGAATTGTGTCGGCTTAATGTATGCTGGAGGGGAGGTGAGGATGAGGAGTGAGGGAACTTGGTGAGGTAGGGGTGGTGAGGGGTGAAGGGGAGGGGTGAGGGGAAGGGGAGGGTGAGGGGTGAGGAGTTTGTGAGACTCCTGTTTGCTGAGGGTAAGAGTTTCCTGTATAGTTTTGTTGATGCGAGATCGCGGATGTGTGGCCTAGCTTTAACCTAACCTGCTTTTGTTTTGGTTGTTCCTGCCCTAGCTGTGTCCATAACACCTCAGCTTCTGTACAACACAACACTGGCCTAGCACACAGACAGCAGCTGTTCAGCAACACAACACAACACCAATTGCACAGCACAATACAACACAGCCTGTCACAGCACACTGCCTGGCCTAACTGGCTACAACACAGCACCAGCACAACACAGCACAACACAACCTGTTTTAGCACAGCACACAGCCTGGCACAACATCAGCTACAGCATGGCACAACTACAGCACAAGCACAGCACAACTGGCTGGTGGGTGGGTGGTACAGCACAGCTGGACAACACAGCACAGTTACAGCCAGCACAACTGGTGGACAGCACAGCACAGCTCTGTAGCAGCACAAGCACAGCACAGCGTGCTTGAGCCTGGCTTACAACACAGCACAGCACACAACTCAACACAACCTGGCCTGTGGACAACCTGAGCCTGTGGCCTGGCACGGCCTGGCTGGCCTGGCCTGGCCTGGCCTGTACTGGCACAGCCGGTGGTGGCCTGGGGCCTGGCCTGGCCTGGCCTGGCTTCCTGGCACAGCACAGCCTGGCACAGCTACAGCACAGCTGGCCTGGCTGGCATGGCCTGGCCTGGCCTGGCCTGGCCTGGCCTGGCCTGGCGCCTGGCACAGCCTGGCCTGGCCTGGCCTGGCATGGCATGGCACAGTGTCCTGAGCACAGTGTGGTGGTGGTGGTGGTGGTGAGCTGGCTGGTGGCACAGCTGGTCAGCACAGCACAGCGTGGTGCAGCCTGGCCTTGTTCTGGCCTGGCAGCCTGGCACAACCTGGCCTGGCCTGGCATGGCTAGCCTGGCCTGGCCTGGCCTGGCTGGCCTGGCCTGGCCTGGCACAGGCTGGCCTGGCACAGCCTGGCCCAGGCCTGGCTCTGGCACAGCCGCGCCAGCCAGCGGGTGGCCCAGCCTGGCTGGCACAGCCTGGCCTGGCTGGCCAGCCTGGCTGGCCTGGCTGGCCTGGCTGGCACAGTACAGCCTGGCACAGCGGCTGGCCTGGCCTGGCCTGGCCTCAGCACCAGCCTGGCCTGGCCTGGCCTGGCTGGCCTGGCCTGGCCTGGCCTGGCCACAGCCTGGCCTGGCCTGGCCTGGCCTGGCCTGGCACAGCCTGGCCTGGCCTGGCCTGGTCACCTGGCCTGGCCTGGCCTGGCCTGGCCTGGCCTGGCACAGCCTGGCCTGGCCACAGCCTGGCACAGCACAGCCTGGCACAGCCTGGCACAGCTGTACCAGCCTGGCACAACTGCAGCATGGCACAGCATCAGCACAGCACAGCACAGCACCAGCCTGGCACAACACACAGCCTGGCCTGGCTCAGCACAGCACAGCACAGCCTGGCACAGCACAACCACAGCACAACCTGGCCTGGCACAGCACAGCACAGCCTCAGCCTGGCCTGGCACAGCACCAGCCTGCACCTGGCACAACCTGGCACCTGGCACAACTGGCCTGGCACAGCACAGCACAGCACAGCCTGGCACAACAGCCTGGCACAGCACAGCCTGGCACAGCCTGGCCTGGCCTGGCCTGGCCTGGCCTGGCCTGGCCTGGCTCTGGCCTGGCCTGGCCTGGCCACCAGCACGGCAGCCTGGCCTGGCCTGGCCTGGCTACTATGCCTTCCTGGCACAGCCTAACCTGTTTGGTAAGCTTATACAGGAAGAACTTGGTATGTTTTGTTGTCACGGATATGACGTCATTCAAGGTCTTTCAAAATGGCTACCTAATATGACGTCATTAAGGTATTCAAAATGGCTACTGATATGACGTCATTAAGGCAAAATGGCTACTGATGCGTATTTATTTCAAAATGGCTACTGATATGACGTCATTAAGGTAATTCCAAATGGCTACTGATATGACGTCATTAAGGTATTCAAAATGGCTACTGATATGACGTCATTAAGGTATTTCAAAATGGCTACTGATATGACGTCATTAAGGTTTCAAAATGGCTACTGATATGACGTCATTAAGGTATTTCAAAATGGCTACCTGATGTTTACTCCGGTTGATCCTATAGAAGGCGCTGAAGGACCCCCCAATCTCTCTTCCTCAAGCCTTCAGGATGGCGGGAGATAACAAGAAAGGTGTGTAGGACCCCCATTGAGTCCTAGCCCACCTTCCCCACGCCCCCAGCTAGCTCTCACATTAGGAGCTGGGGCGCTGAAAAGACCCTTGGAGCTGGGGCGCTGAAGGACCCCCAATCTCTCTTCCTCAAGCCTTCAGGATGGCGGGAGATAACAAGAAAGACGTGTAGGACCCCCATTGAGTCCTAGCCCACCTTCCCCACGCCCCCAGCTAGCTCTCACATTAGGAGCTGGGGCGCTGAGAGACACCCCTTCTCAGGAGCTGGGGCGCTGAGACACACCCCTTCTCAGGAGCTGGGGCGCTGAGACACACCCCTTCTCAGGAGCTGGGCACTGGGACACACCCCTTCTCAGGAGCTGGGGCGCTGAGACACACCCCTAGGCTGGGGCGCTGGGGCACACCCCTTCTCCAGGCTGGGGCGCTGAGACACACCCCTTCTCCAGGGGCTGGGGCGCTGAGACACACCCCTTCTCAGGAGCTGGGGCGCTGAGACACACCCCTTCTCCCAGGAGCTGGGGCGCTGAGACTTAGTGAACATTTATCTTGCCAAGTTTAGTTTGTTTAATGAACCGAAAGTGTGCGGCGCTTTGTATGGGGTGGGGGAGGGGTGTGAGGAGGAGGAGGTGTGGGAGGAGGAGTGTGGGAGGGAGGAGGTGTGGGGAGGAGGGAGGGTGTGGGAGGGGAGGGTGTGGGAGGGAGGGTGTAGGAGGGAGGGGTGTGGGAGGGGGGTGTGGGAGGGGTGTAGGAGGACGGGGAGGATAGTGGGGGATGTTGGAGGTCTGCCTTCACACTCACTGCCTCCACTGCCCTCCAGACCCCCCATACACCTACCTCAGACCCCTCGGGCCTCACTCCCTCCAGGCCCCTCACTGCCTCGGACCCCTCCACTACCTCAGGCCTCCAGACCTCTCCACTGCCCTCAGGCCTCCAGACCCTCCACTGCCCCTCCAGACCCTCCAGACCCCTCCACACCCCTCACTACCCCTCCAGGCCCTCCTGCCCCTCCAGACCTCCAGACCCTCCCTGCCCCTCCAGACCCCTCACTGCCTCCATCCCTCCAAGTTAGCATCAGGTTAGGTTAGGTTGGGGTTTGGTTTGGATTTAGGTTAGGTTGGGAGGCATTAACCAATCATAAGACAGCAACACGTCAGCTACCACTAAACAACTCAGACAATGTTGCTAGTTCAGTAATTATATGGCTCCAGTCAGCCATAATTTAAGCTACTGACCACGGTTGAAAAGGCGTACCCAACATAACCACAACATACTCCAACATACCCACAACATACCCACAACATACCCTACCTGTGCCTTGGGAATTCCAATCAGGTTAAAAAGTTTATTATATCGGTAAAATGATTAATAGTTCACCTGTTGACCGCTATGACGAGGGTGGCGCTGTTTACCTGGTGGTAGTGAAGGAGAGAGAAGGTGAAGGAGAGAGAAGGAGTGAAGGAGAGAGAGAAAGGGTGAAGGAGAGAAGGAGAAGAAGGAAGGAGGGAACAGTTGGTGAGTATTAACTGCATCACGATTTTGAGCATTTTCAGTAAGTCAGAAACTCCATGTGGTGGGCGGTGGAGCAGGAGGGTGGCAGAGGGTGGTAGAGGTGGTGGGAGGGTGGCAGGGGTGGTAGAGGGTGGTGGAGGGTGGTAGGGGGTTTATGGGAGGTGGTAGGAGTAGAGGTGGTAGGGGTGGTGGGGGTGGTAGAAGGTGGTAGGGGGTGGCAGGGGGTGGCAGAGGGTGGTGGGGGAGTGGTGGAGTGGCAGAGGTGTGGTGGAGGGTGGCAGAGGTGTGGTGGGGGTGGCAGGGGGTGTGGGGGTGGCAGAGGTGGTGGAGGGTGGTGGGGGTGGCAGAGGGTGGCAGGGGGTGTGGGGGT